>NC_092756.1:88833536-89128536 GCF_047496795.1 Chiloscyllium punctatum
GTTCCAGCTGTGTGACTTCCTGGAGACTCACTATTTGGATGAGGAGGTTGAGATCATCAAGCGACTTGGGGACTACATCACCAACCTGAAGCGTCTGGGAGCCCCTGAGAATGGGCTGGGAGAGTACCTGTTTGACAGGCTTTCACTGGAGGACAGCAGTTAGTGGGGCATGGGGTACTGTCTGCTTTTGTCTGAATGCATTACTGACTTCACTTGGACAATCTGGCTCTCTCTTTTTTTTTTTTTTTTCTTCTCTTTTTTCCCCCCCCACCCCCATACCACCTGAATGGAAACACAAAGTATTTTATTTGATCTTGCTTTTTGTCCTTCATTCAGACCACTGATCCTTCTCTCCAATTTGTTTGCTATCTCTGGGGGGGCTTGATTCAGTAATCATCCTGCAATTTGGCTCACATCACTGGACTAAAACACCTCACCAAATGTCTCCCCTTCACTTTTACACCTCCGCCAACACTCTGCACCCCAGTGGACAGGCATAACTAGATGGGGTTGTTGTAACTACAATTCAAGCTATTGTGCCCCCATGTGAGGTTGGGTGTTTTACACTCTGGAGTAGAAAAACTTTTTTTTTAAATGATTCTTTTCTTTTGTCCAAGAATTATACTTTTCTTTGGACTAATACCTACACTTTCAGGCAAACAGTGGGCAGGGAAGTTTTCATACCTCACAAGACCAAACATCCAATTCCCTAGACACCCTAAATCTTTGATTCCACGTTCATTTCCAGATTTGCTCATCAAGTGTTCACCTCCGCATCAATGTCTTCCTTCACTGTAGAGGTGCTCCACAATTTGGAATCAAAAACTGCATGATTGGGATGACCAGATCTGTTCACCTCTTCCTTATGGGCTTTGGGTGAGGTCCATGAGGTTCTGGTTTCTAACCCGATGGTAGAACCAGCTAATGATATGATCTCAATTTGGCTGGTTATAGCTTCCCATGGAACTCTAACGTGACCAGGATATTCTGAGTGCTACTGTTTTCTTTTACCTTTGTGCCCAGCCTTAAGAGCCCAGTGGTGTTCAGACCAGCACAGGGGCCTGTGATCTTCACCCCTTCCCTTGTTACAGCCCTTATCAGTGGGGTATAAAGAGTGGCTCATTGCTCTGTCATCTGAATAAAACATGCAGCACCTGATGAGCACCTTGATTAAATACCCATTTGAGCACAACTAGGAGTCAATCCACAGCAGGGGAGTTCTTCCCCACAGTAGCACTGTTATCCCACTGTATCTTCCCTCATTTTTGTGTACCTCCCTATCTGAAGACCCACTCCTAACACTGCCTCTGCACTTTCAATAAACCTCAAGCCTACCCACCCAGAATTGGGGTAATTCCCTACAGAAACACATTCCTGGGAGTCAGCTGAAGAAATTCTCCTGAGCTGCATTGAATTAATACACATGCTCCCATCGTCTCCTACAGCTGAAATGAGCAGGCTGACTGTGATCTGGGAATAACACAGCAATGCTTGAGGTTAGATGCTTCCATCTGGTTTACTCTTGCTGCTAAAGTCAGCAGTTTGCAGTCCAAGCTGATCCCTGCTTCCTCCCAGCTTCCCATGTGCTGAAGGATTCTCCTGATGTAGTTTGATTTGACCCAGTGATGTTGAAGGAGCAGTGATTTCTCTCCAAGTTGGGGAGTGCTGTCATCCTGAAAGGAAAACCTGGAGATGCTGACTCTCCTGTACAGCTGCTCCTTCATCTTTGGGGTTTCAGGGGTTAGGGAGGGGGCTCTGCTGGTGATTGTTTGAGTGAATATTGTAATGAGCATACACTGCAGCCTTCAAGGAGGGTTTAGGTCCTTAACATATTTCATTCCACAACGTAAAACCTTTTATTGTAAACAATCAAGTCATGCCGACATACTCTCTACAGTGCAGGCTGAGGCCATTCAGCCCATTGAGTCTGCACCAATTATCTGACCAGCATCCTGGTCCGACCCATCCAATCTTCTTAACCCTGCATTTCCCATGGCCGATTCACCAATCCTGCGCATCTTTGGACTGTGGGAGGAAACTGGAGCAGTCGTTTGAAACCCACACAGACCCAGGGAGAGCATGCACACTCTATACACAAACACACTCACCCGAGGCTGGAATCAAACCCAGGTCCATGGCGCTGTGAGGCAGCAGTGCTAACCACTGAGCCACTACACCATCCTCAGGAAACACATCGCTGCACACCAGTAGAGTCATAGAGTCATACATCACAGAAGCATACCCTGTCGTCCAACCTGTCCACGCCGACCAGATTTCCAAAATTGTACCAGTTGCCCTTGCCTGCATTTGGCCCATGTCTCTCTAAAACCTTCCCATTCATGTATCCGTCCAAATGTGTTTTAAATGTTATAATTGTACCCGCCTCCACCACTTCCTCTGGCAGCTTGTTCCATGTACACAGCACCCTCTGTCTGAAAGGATTGTCCCTCACGTCCCTATTTTAATCTTTCCCCTCTCACCTTTAGCCTATGCCCCTCTAGTGTTGTACTCCCACTCCCCCATCCCAGGGTGGTTTTTATTGGTCAATCTTCAGTGTACCAATCAGAAGGCTGCGTTTCGTGCCCAGCCACAGTTACCCTTCAGGTGGTGGTGATGAGCTGGTTATTACAGCCCACCTGGTGTGGGAGAGACCAGAATGATGCTGCTGCTGCTGCTGAGGCGGGGGGGGCTTCCGGGACTTGGATTCAGAAACAGTGATATTGTTCCAACTCCGGATGGCGAGAGATTTCCCTGGGGCTTCGTCAGTTTTGGGGCTGGATTCAGCCAGAAATTGGAAAGTATTCCATCACTTTTACTTGTAGATGGTGGACAGTGTTTGGAAAGTCATGGGTTGAGAAATTCCCAACAGAATTCCTAGCTTCAGACCTGCTCTCATCGCCATGAATATTTATCAGGGTTGACCTCGGACCATGGTTCCATGAACAATATTCAAAGTTGTAACTCAATCTGACAAGTAATGGCTAGACTGTAACCTGGGATTTGAATCAGATACTGGGTCAAAGTAACTTGCTTCCACCAATCCATCCGTCAAGGCTGTGATCATACCCTAACATTGAGTAGGCACCTTCAATCCCCAAACTCTCACAGCGCACCACTCAACTGGAGGCTGCTCAGTTCAACACAATCAACTTTAGGTTGAGATACTCTCATATCCATAAAGATGTGCGTATGAACCACATCGAGTTGAGAGGCCAGTTTCTGAGCTGCATATTTTACAGATTGCAATGTAAACAGAATGAGAATCTTCCCATTTGGAAACATCCTTGAGTTGAGGGACTGGTCCTTCTTGAAACAATTAATAACTAAACATGGAGACAGAAAAATTGATCATGCAGTATATTTCTAACAGCAATTTAGGAATGGAAGCCTGAGGCCTACTACATAGCTGACGCACTCAGCGCATTCACCATTTTGGTTTGTAAACTGGGTTTCCTGAGACCTAAGGTCAAAAAGATCACAGCAGATTCAGAATGGATCCACAAAGTACATCAGTTCCCTCCACTAGATGACCCAAAAGCACTTCATTTCTGTCACTGTCAATCAATAGGCAAATGTTTGATGTCAACAAAATCTAGCCATTTTTCAATGGACTCCCAACACTGTCATTCAAAAGGTAGGAAGACAAATGCCTCAGATTAACAAACTAACAAATTTCAGCAAATCTGTTTTCAGCATGTCTTAATTCACAACCCCAGGAACAATAGTGAAATTTTAGAGTATGTTTTAATCTCATTTTCAGGTAGATATTTTTACAGAATTTGCACTTGTGTAAGAGGTCAAAGGTCAATTACCAATTTCATCATCCACTGGTTGTCAATTCTAATTGGCTTCTGGATCCAATTCCCATTCTGCGCTGAATGGATATGGCAGCTGATCGATTGATTAACAAGAGTGATTGGCCATCACTGATGATGTCATTTCCTGCTTAATAAAATGAGGTCTGCTTGGAAGTATAAATAAAAGTCCAAAGGCTGTGGTGATTTAGGTAGAGTTGGTGGTAATTCTAAGTTTGTGGTTGGCTTGTGACTTGTCTTTGGTAGGCAAGTAGTACAATATTTGTCACAAAATGGCTTCCCAGGTTTGTCAAAACTATCACCAGGATTGTGAAGCTGCTGTCAACAAGCAGATTAACCTGGAACTCACTGCCTCCTATCTCTATCAGTCTTTGGTGTGCGTTGTCTCTATTTATAATTGCTTCTATTATGGGAGGTAAAGTTTTCCTTATTTCAAATCAACTTGATGGTCCTGTAGATTGACCTTTTTTGTAGCTCTTACCTGTTTCACAATTCAAGATAAGACCATAAGACATAGGAGTGGAAGTAAGGCCATTTGGCCCATCGAGTCCACTCTGCCATTCAATCATGGCTGATGGGCATTTCAACTCCACTTACCTACATTCTCTCCGTAGCCCTTAATTCCTTGTGACATCAAGAATTTATTGATTTCTGCCTTGAAGGCATTTAGTGTCCCAGCTTCCACTGCACTCTGCGGCAATGAATTCAACAGGCCCACCACTGTCTGGCTGAAGAAATGTCTCTGCATTTCTGTTCTGAATTTACCACCTCTAATTCTAAGGCTGTGTCCATGGGTCGTAGTCTCCTTGCCAAATGGAAACAATTTCCTACTGTCCACCCTCTCCAAGCCATGTATTATCTTCTAAGTTTCTATTAGATCTCCCCTTAATCTTAACTCCAATGAATACATATGAGGAACTCAGCTGTTCCTCATGTTACACCTACCATTCCAGGGATCGTCCATGTGAATCTCTACTGGACACGCTCCAGTGCCAGTATGTCCTTCCTGAGGTGTGGGGACCAAAACTGGACACGTAAACCAAATGGGGCCTAAACAAAGCTTTATAAAGTCTCAGTAGCACAATGGTGTTTTTATACTCCAACCCTCTTGAGATAAGTGACAACATTGCATTCGCTTTCTTAATCACAGACTCAACCTGCATGTTTGCCTTTAGAGAATCCTCAACTAGCACTCCCAGATCCTTCTGTACTTTGGCTTTACGAATTTTCTCACCGTTTAGAAAGTAGTCCATGCTTTTATTCTTTTTTCTAAAGAGCAAGACCTTGCATTTGCTCACATTGAATTCCATCAGTCATTTCCTGGACCACTCTCCCAAACTGTCTAGATCCTTCTGTAGCCTCCCCACTTCCTCAGTACTACCTGCCTGTCCACCTAACTTTGTATCATTGGCAAACTCTGCTAAACATTCCCCAGTCCCTTCATCCAGGTCATTAATACGTAATGTGAACAGCTGCAGCCCCAACACTGAACTCTGCGGGACACCGCTTGTCACCGGCTGCCATTCCGAAAAAGAACCTCTTGTTCCCAACTCTCTTCTGTCAGACAGCAAATCCCCAATCCATACCAGTAGCTCACCTCTAACACCATGGGCCCTCACCTTGCTCAGCAGCCTCCCGTGTGGCACCTTATCAAAGGCCTTTTGGAAGTCTAGAGAGACCACGTCGACTGGGTTTCCCTGGTCTAACCTACTTGTCACCTCTTCAAAGAACTCCAACAGGTTTGTCAGGCACGACCTCCCCTTACTAAATCCATATTGACTTGTTCTAATCTGACCCTGCTCTTCCAAGAATTTGGAAACCTCATCCTTAATGATGGATTCTAGAATTTTACCAACAACAGAGGTTAGGCTAATTGGCCTATAATTTTCCATCTCTTGTCTTGCTCCTTTCTTGAACAAGGGGGTTACAACAGTGATCTTCCAATCATCCGGGACTTTCCCTGACTCTAGTGACTTTTGAAAGATCTCAACCAACGCCTCCACTATTTCCTCAGCCACCTCCCTCGAACTCCAGGATGTATCCCATCGGGGCCTGGAGATTTGTCAATTTTAAGACCTTTTTAACTTTTCTGGCACTTTCTCTTCTGTAATGGCAACCATACTCAACTCAACCCCCTGCGTCCCTTTAATTGTTGGGATATTACTCATGTCTTCCACTGTGAAGACTGATGCAAAGTACTTAGGTTCTCCTGCTATTTCCTTATCTCCTATCACGAGGCTTCCAGCATCAGTTTGAAGTGGCCCAATGTCTACTTTTGTCTGTAGTTTGTTATGTATTGAAAGAAACTTTTACTATCAGTTCTAATATTACTGGCTAGCCTTCCTTCATATTTGATCCTCTTCTTCCTTATTTCTTTCTTTGTTATCATCTTTGTTTTTGTAGCCTTCCCAATCTTCTGATTTCCCAGTGATCTTGGCCACTTCATAGGATCTCCTTTCTTTGATAGATTTCCTCACTTCCTTTATCAGCCATGGCTGTCTAATTCCTCCCTGGATAATCTTTCTCTTCTTGGGGATGAACCTCTGTACAGTGTCGTCAATTTTACCCACCATCTCCTGCCATTTTTGCTCTACTGTCTTCCCTGCTAGGCTCTGCTTCCAGTCTACTTTCATCAGTTCGCCTCTCATGCCCTCATAATTATCTTTCTTCAACTGTAACACCATTACATCCGATTTTGCCTTCTCTTTCAAACTGCAGACTGAACTCTACCATATTATGATCACTGCTTCCTAAGGGTTCCCTTACTTTAAGATCTTTTGTAAAGTCTGGTTCATTGCAAAGCACTAGGTCCAGAATAGCCTGCTCCCTTGTGGGCTCCATGACAAGCTGTTCCAAAAAGCCATCCTGTAAGCATTCCGTCAAATCAGGATGGTATGAGAATTAAAATGAGGTTGGGTGTTTTCCACTCTGGAGTAGAAAACCTCTCTTTTAAATGATTCTTTTGTCCAACAATTATACTTTTTTGCCTAAAGCTGTAGGCATTAATCCAAATAGTGGGCAGGGAAGTTCCATACCTCATCAAAATATCAGCTCCAGACATCCATTTCCCGAGACATCCTACAACTTTGATTCCAAGTTCATTTCCACATTTGCCCATAAAGTGTTCACCTCAGCATCAATACCTTCCTTCACTTTGAAAGGACTCTGCAATTTGGAATCAAAAACTGCATCATCTGGGTGACCAGATCTGCTTGCCTCTCTTAGGCTTTTGGGTGAGATCCATCAGGTTCTGGTTTCTACCCAGATGGTGGAATGGTATGATCTCAATTTGTCTGGTATAGCGTCCCTATGGAATTCCACCATGACCAGGATATTCTAAATGCTACTGTTTTCTTTTTCCTCTGAGCCGAGCTTTAGGAGCCCAGTGGTGTTCAGACCAGCACAGGGGCCTGTGAATTTCGCCCTTTCCCTTGTTACAGCCCTTAGCAGTGGGGTACAAAGAGTGGCTCATTGCTCTGTAGTCTGAATCCAACATGCAGCTCCTGATGAGCACCTTGATTGAATACCCACTTTACCTCAACTAGGAGTCGATGCACAGCAGGGGGGAGTTTTTCCCAGCAGTAGCACTAATATCCCACTGTGTCTCCCTCACTTTTGTGTACCTCCCTATCTGAAGACACACTCCTAACACCACTCCTGCACGTTCAATAAACCTCAAGCCTGCCCACCCAGAGCTGGGATAATTCCCTGTAGACACACATTCCTGGGAGTCAGCTGAAGAAATTCTCCTGAGCTGCATTGAATTAATACACATGCTCTCATCATCACCTACAGCTGAAATGAGCAGGCTGACTGTGATCTGGGAATAACAGCAATGCTTGAGGTTAGATGCTTCCACCTGGTTTACTCTTGCTGCTAAAGTCAGCAATTTGCAGTCCAAGCTGATCCTTGCTTCCTCCCAGCTTCCCATGTGCTGAAGGATTCTCCTGATGCAGTTTGATTTGACCCAGTGATGTTGAAGGAGCAGCGATTTCTCTCCAAGTTGGGAGTGCTGTCATTCTGAAAGGAAAACCTGGAGATGCTGACTCTCCTGTACAGCTGCTCCTTCATCTTTGGGGTTTCAGGGATCGTGGGTTAGGGAGGGGGCTCTCCTGGTGATTGTTTGTGTGAATTTTGTAATGAGCATACACTGCAGCCTTCAGGGAGGGTTTAGGTCCTTAACATATTTATCCCACAACGTAAAACCTTTTACTGCAAATAATCAAGCCATGCCGACATACTCTCTACAGTGCAGGCTGAGGCCATTCAGCCCATCGATTCTGCACCAATTATCTGAACAGCATCCTGTTCAGACCCATCCAATCCTCTTAACCTTGCATTTCCCATGGCCAATTCACCGATCCTGCACATCTTTGGACTGTGGTTCGAAACTGGAGCACTCATATGAAACCCACACAGACCCAGGGAGAGCATGCACACTCTATACACACACACACTGGAATCAAACCCAGGTCCCTGGCGCTGTGAGGCAGCAGTGCTAACCACTGAGCCACCACACCATCCTAAAGAAACTTCTTGTTGCACACCAGTAAAGTCATAGAGTCATACATCACAGAAGCAGACCATTCGGCCCAACCTGTCCATGCCGACCAGATTTTCAAAACTGTACCAGTTGCCCTTGCCTGCATTTGGCCCATGTCTCTCTCAAACCTTCCCATTCATGTATCCATCCAAATGTGTTTTAAATGTTATAATTGTACCCGCCTCCACCACTTCCTCTGGCAGCTCGTTCCACGTACACAGCACACTCTCTCTGAAAAGGTTGACCCTCATGCCCCTATTTTCATCTTTCCCCTCTCACCTTTAGCCTATGCGCCTCTAGTGTTGTACTCCCACAACCCATCACAGGGTGGTTTTTATTGGTCAATCTTCAGTGTGCCAATCAGAAGGCTGTGTTTCGTGCCCAGCCGCAGTTACCCTTCAGGTGGTGGTGATGAGCTGGTGATTACAGCCCACCTGGTGTGGGAGAGACCAGAATGATGCTGCTGCTGCTGCTGCTGAGGGGGGGGCCTTCCGGGACTTGGATTCAGAAACAGTGATATTGTTCCAACTCCGGATGGCGAGAGATTTCCCTGGGGCTTCGTCAGTTTTGGGGCTGGATTCAGACAGAAAATTGGAAAGTATTCCACCACTTTTCATAACTTTGGTCTTGTAGATGGTGGAGAGGCTTTGGAAATTCACGAGTTGAGAAATTCGCAACAGAATTCCCAGCCTCTGACTTGCTCTCATCGTCATGAATATTTATCAGGGTTGACTCTGACCATGGTTCCATGTATAATACTCAAACTTGTAACTCAATCTGACAAGTAATGACTAGACTGTAATCTGGTATTTGAATCAGATACTGGGTCAAAGTAACTTGCTTCCACCAATCCATCCGTCAAGGCTGTGATCATACCCTAACATTGAGAGGGCACCTTCAATCCCTAAACTCTCACAGCACAACCAGTCCACTGGAGGCTGCTCAGTTCAACACATTCAACTTTATGTTGAGATATTCTCATGTCCATAAAGATGTGCGTATGGACCACATCGAGTTGGGAGGCCAGTTTCTGAGCTGTACATTCGACAGATAACAATGTAAACAGGATCAGAATCAGAATCAGAATCTCTCCACTTGGAAACATCCTTGAGTTGAGGGCTAATTTATCTAGAAACAATTAAAAGCTGAACATGGGGACACAAAAGTTGATCGTGCAATATATTTCCAGCAGCAGTTTAGACATGGAGGCCTGAGGCCTACTACATGGCTGAGGCACTCAGTACATTTAATGTTTTGGTTTGTAAACTGGGCTTCCTGAGACCTAAGATCCAAAAGATCACAGCAGATTCAGAAAGGATCCACAAAGTACATCAGTTCCCTCCACTAGATGACCCAAAAGCACTTCATTTCTGTCACTGTCAATCAATAGGCAAATGTTTAAGGTCAACAAAATCCAGCCATTTTTCAATGGACTCCCAATACTGTCATTCAAAAGCTTGGAAGACAAATCCTTCAGAGTAACAAACTAACAAAGTTCTGCAAATCTGTTTTCAGCATGTCTTAATACACAAGCTCAAATACAATAGTGATGTTTCAGAGTATGTTTTAATCTCATTTTCAGGTAGATATATTTACAGAATTTTCACTTGTGTAAGAGGTCAATCGCCAATTTCATCATCGACCAGTTGTAAATTCTAATTGGCTTCTGGATCCAATTCCCATTCTGCGCTGAATGGACATGGCAGCTGATCGATTGATTAACAAGAGTGATTGGCCATCACTGATTGTGTCATTTCCTGCTTAATAAAATGAGGTCTGCTCCTGGAATATAAATAAAAGTCCAAAGGGTGTGGTGATTTAGGTAGAGTTGGTGGTAATTCTAAGTTTGTGATGAGCCTGTGACTTGTCTTGGGTAGGCCAGTAGTACAATATTTGTCACAAAATGGCTTCCCAGATTTGTCAAAACTATCACCAGGATTGTGAAGCTGCTGTCAACAAGCAGATTAACTTGGAGCTCACTGCCTCCTATCTCTATCAGTCTTTGGTGAGTGTTGTATCTATTTATAATTGCTTCTATTATGTGAAGTAAAGTTTTCCTTTTTCCTTTATCAGATTAACTTGATGCTCCTGTAGATTGACTTTAGTAGCTCTTACCTGTTTCACAATTCAAGATAACTGTGGTGTTACAGCAACAATGCAGTATGATACTGATGTGCAATAATGTATGCAAGGTGAAGTGTTCTTGGTTAGTGTACAATTCCCTGATATGGCTGTCACATGCAGTAACTGTTGTTTCCCTAGGATTGTCAAAACAGGATATTTTACAGGAATAGCTTAAAAACCATTTAGGTCAACCATATGGAGGTATCCATTGACCAGCTGCCGTTCTGCTGCTTTCATGTATTCTGGTATGTTTGGTTTATTTTCTGCTAATGCTAAATAAGCATCATACTAGATTTGATACTGTAAAAGGGAGTTATGGCAGTGTTTATCAATGATACTTGGCTGATCTGAGCAGAGGTATTTAATGTCAGCCTGTGACTGGCCTCCACTTAAGTAGGCTCCAGTTGAGGCCTATTTATTTTTGTGTATTATCCATTTGTGTGGATGGTCAGGTAGCCACTGGTTGTCCATCCCTTCACCTGGAGGAAGAATTGACTTGCTGTAGTGTTGGTGTACCCACAAGGTGGCTGGAGTAGTCTGAAACTTGACCCAATGACTGAAGAAATGGAGACCATCAAATCAGGATGGTATGAGAATTAAAATGGCCCTCTTTTCCCAGTAATGATTTGCCCATGCCCTTCTGAAGTGTTAGAATGACCTAATTGAAAGGTTTTTATTGAATGCTGTAGGGTACCTGGTAGATAATGGACACTGAAGGGAGGTGGAGAATACGGTACCAATGGAGTGGGCTGTTTTATCCTGGATGGTGTCTCACTCTCGAATGTTGCAGGTACACTCCTCCAGACATGTGGTGAATATTCATCACACTCTGGGGCTCCTCTGTTCTCTCTCATGAGATGAGAATGAAGTCCCTAGAGCTCTGATGGAGGTGGGAACAGCTTTCATTGGTGAACCAGTTAGATTTTAATAAGGATGGATCACTCCCTTTCACTCTGACCGGAGCTGTGCCCCCTGATGATCCTCAACCAACTGTTGGGGCCCAGTCTGGATCTGGCAAAACCACTAAGATTGTCAAGACGCTAACCTTTCCTCATCAGAAAGGCAGTTTTATAGTGTATACTCCAGGAGGTGATGCAGCTGGTCAAACCATTCTGCTTTATACAAACAACTATCGACATACTATGGTAGAAGCACCAACAAAAGGACACAGGAGTTTAGGACAGTCCAACTACTTGGAACCCAATGGTCTCCATTGCAACATAACAAAGCTGTTCCAATCCCCACAACAGCCCAAAAACACCCCCTTTAGCAAATGGTAAATACAAACTGCTTCTTGCTGGCAGGAGAGTTTTCAGAGCATTCATGTAAGCAACATCTGTTTGAAGCATGGAACCTCGTTTCAGAGTAACAGCTTCTCTGACACTTGCAGTTTCTGCCAGTTAAAACAAAACAAGATTGGAGAATAACTGACCACGAACCTTTTTTTTTCCTCTTTGAAGCTATTTCCAGACATGGCAGCACCTCTGCCTTTATGATCCTCCTTGACGGGGGGCACAAACCAAGGATGAAACATCCTGTTTAAAGGAGTAGCATTAACACTTCACTCGTGAGCATGATGGTTCAATGTCTGAGTCAAATATGGGTCTAAATCTAATGGTTTGAACTGCTCAAGTCCAACCAAGCATAGTGCTTTTCAGTTTACCTGTGGATGGTGTCACCAGCTTGATGTAATGGTTAATCTGAGTCACATGAGGTTTTCCCTGTATAAGACTCTTCCTTGACCAAGTTACACTTTTCTAATTACTCAGTTGCTTGCTCACAATTCCAAGGCTCCTTGCACAGGCTTTCCTCAGCAAACCCCAGGTCCCCTTTCTCTCATTCCATTCCATTCCACTCATTCCCTTCCATACTCTGATATGAACACATTTGTACTGATCCAATCTATGGTACAGACAATCCCAATGATCTACAACTTGCACAAAACTCTCTCCTGACTAAATTAGTGCCCGCAGTGTCCAACATCCATTTTTCTAGTTTAGCCCCAAAGGAATAATGTCTTTTTTGCAGCAGCAGCCTCATGGTTACTTTCTCATTGAATGGCAGGAGAGGCTTGAGGGGCTGAATGGCCTCCAGTCCCAGGGTTCTGATATCAGTTTTGTATCCCAATGTCCTGGTGACTGGGTATTCCCCTCTGGTTAATGGTGACTGGAGTAGACTGCACTTAGTACTCCAGTGGCTTTCCTTGTCACCCAACTGAACCCTCACCTTGTTAAAGGTTACAACTTCAGTTGGTTTCATGCAGAATATTTGACATCTACCATCCCAGACCTGGTCTGCACAGAAACCGACCCTCTAAGCCACTCTTCCATGCCAGCTAGATATCCCACATTAATCTAGTCCCATCTGGCACATATCACTCTCAATACCTCCTTCCCTTTATTGAAGAGTTTCAGTCAATGTCTAATACCTTCCAATTCTAATGGTGTTAATGAGCAGAAACATGAATTTCGTGTTTCTCTCCTCTGATGCTGTACCAGACCTGCTGAGGAACTCACCAGCTGTTTAATCCAAATTAAAACATGGATGTTGCATGTCCTCAGGAGGAAGCTGGGGTGAAGAGCTGCTGGCTCACTGGACAACACTGGGATATTAAAATGGCTGAGAATTCAGTTCATTAATAACTGCTTGAATAGGCAGGCAGTCTGAGGGCTAAATTAGTCTCTACTTCTCCCAACTAGAATTGGGCCCAGTGATGTGCTAATGGGATGTAAATGGTTCTCTTTCAGATGTCATACTTTGACCGGGATGACGTTGCCCTGCACCATTTCTCCCAGTTCTTCAAAGATCAGTCCCAGGGGAAGCAGGAACATGCAGAGAAGCTGCTGAAATTCCAGAATCAGCGTGGAGGCAGAGTCCTCCTCCAGGATGTGAAGGTGGGAATGTTGGTGAGGGGAATGGCTGCTCTTGATGTGGCTTCAATCCATCGGTAACAGGGTTTGCTCATCCTGAAGGGAATTGAGGAGCTGTTGCTTGTCTTTCCCATATGATCTCTTCCATCTCCCACTCACTGCCTAGAAACAGGCCCTTTGGTCTACCATATCTATGCTGGCCAAACTACACTAATCCCACCTACCTGCACTTAACCATTAGCCCACTGTGCCCTAGTATTTGAAGTATTTCTCCAGATGTTGCTGCAATGTCACTGGACTAGCTGCCTCCCCCACACTCAGGTGCTGCATTCCATACTTCTCAACTTCCTGACCTCCCACTAAAATCCTTCCTTTCTCCTCAAATCCTCCTCTGGACTTGAGGATGGTACTGGCACTGCACTGTCTCAGTGCCAGGGACCCAGGTCCAATTCCAGCCTCTAGGATCTGCTCAGTTTGAACAGGGCACAAAGATGTGCTGGTCAGTTTGGTCATGCTAGGTTGCCCAGTTTCCAGGGATACACAGGCTACATGTTTCTCTAAACAGGATTACAGGGATGGGTTGGGTCAGTGTGGGACCCTCTGGAGGGTTGATGTGGACAAATGGGTTAAATGACCTGCTTCACCCCACTGTCAGGATTCTGATTCTGTTCCTTAACTGTCCTTTGTTTCCATGTTTCAGAAGCCAGAGAGGGATGAGTGGGGTAACGGTCTGCAGGCAATGCAGGTTGCCCTGGATCTGGAGAAGAATGTGAACCAGAGTTTGCTGGATCTACACCAACTCGCCACTGCCCAGACTGACCCTCATGTAAGCTTCACCTCCTCATTCTCCTCACTGCCAGACCCTCAGGGTAACACCTCACTGGTTGGTCTCTGTGGGTTTGAAATTCAATAATGCAATATGTGCCAAGATGTGATTTGGAGATGCCAGTGTCAGACTGGGGTGTACAAAGTTAAAACTAACGCCACCAGGTTATAGTCCAACAGGCTTATTCAGAAGCTCTAGCTTCCAAACTAATACTCTTCGATCACCTGAAGAAGCAGCACTCTGAAAGCCAGTGCTTCTGAATAAACCTGTTGGACAAAACCTGATGTGATTTTTAGCTTTGTCCAGATATCACATTGTAACCACCAATGTGGATCTGGAATGATCCATCTTGCAACTCTTCAACAAGAATGTCAAGGAGGAACTTGGATTGTAATCTGGTGGGAGTGCTGAAGTGATATTGGCCACTGATTCCTTATTCAGGACCATTGCAGTGGAATGATCACCATCCACCACAATACAACTCAGCTCCACTTAAATGGCAAGATGTGCCAGCTGAGAGGCTAATATATTCACCAGTATTAAATCTCTAGTTTGGATTTAAGTTGTCTAGACCTATTACTGCCAAGTATGTTTTGCAGCAGAATTCTCCAAATTGTCTTGGATTGTGCTCATGTAATATTCCTGTGTTCCAGCTGTGTGACTTCCTGGAGACTCACTATTTGGATGAGGAGGTTGAGATCATCAAGCGACTTGGGGACTACATCACCAACCTGAAGCGTCTGGGAGCCCCTGAGAATGGGCTGGGAGAGTACCTGTTTGACAGGCTCTCACTGGAGGACAGCAGTTAGTGGGGCATGGGGTACTGTCTGCTTTTGTCTGAATGCATTACTGACTTCACTTGGACAATCTGGCTCCTCCCTAGGGAGAAGGAATATGTTGGCAAGAATGTAATGGCTGTACTACCTGAATGGAAATGAATAAAATCTTGTATTGATCTTGCATTTAGTCCTTCATTCAGAGCACTGATCCTTCTCTCAAACTTGTTTGCTATCTCTGGGGTGGGTGGCTTGATCCTGCAATTTGGCTCACGTCACTGGACTAAAACCCCTCACCAAATGTCTCCTCTTCACTCTTCCACCTCAGCTGACACTCGACACCCCAGTGGACAGGAATAACTAGATGGGGTTGTTGTAACTAAAATTCAAGCTATCCTGCCCTACATGTGAGGTTGGGTGTCTTACACTCGGGAGTAGGAAACATTTTTAATGATTCTTTTGTCCAAGAATTATATTTTTTTTTGCCAAAAGCTGTAGGCATTAATCCAAATAGTGGGCAGGGAAGTTCCATACCTCATCAAAATATCAGCTCCAGATCTCCATTTCCTGAGACACCCTACATCTTTGATTCCAAGTTCACTTCCACATTTGCCCATCAAGTGCTCACCTCAGCATCAATACCTTCCTTTTCCTTTGAAAGGACTCTGCAATTTGGAAGCAAAAACAGCATCATCTGGGTGACCAGATCTGCTCACATCTCATAAGCTTTTGGGTGAGATACATCAGGTTTTGGTTTCTACCCAGATGGTGGAATGGTATGATCTCAATGCATCTGGTATAGTTTCCCTATGGAAATCTACCATGACCAGGATATTCTAAACGCTATTGTTTTCTTTTTCCTCTGAGCCTAACCTTTGGAGCCCATTGGTGTTCAGACCAACACGGGCCTGTGCTCTTCACCCCTTCCCTTGTTACAGCCCTTAGCAGTGGGGTACAAAGTGACTCATTGCTCTGTAGTCTGAATCCAACATGCAGCTCCTGATGGTCACCTTGACTGAATACACATTCTACCATCACTGGGAGTCAATCCACAGCAGGGGGCAGTTTTTCCCAGCAGTAGCACTGTTATCCCACTCTGTCTCCCTCACTTTCCTGTACCTCCCTATCTGAAGACTCACTCCTAACACCACTCCTGCACTTTCAATAAACCTCAAGCCTGCCCACCCGAGCTGGCATAATTCCCTGCAGACACATATTCCTGGGAGTCTGCAGAAGAAATTCTCCTGAGCTGCATTGAATTAATACACATGCTCTCATCGTCACCTACAGCTGAAATGAGCAGGCTGACTGATCTGGGAATAACAGCAATGCTTGAGGTTAGATGCTTCCACCTGGTTTACTCTTGCTGCTAAATTCAGCAGTTTGCAGTCCAAGCTGATCCTTGCTTCCTCCCAGCTTCCCATGTGCTGAAGGATTCTCCTGATGCAGTTTGATTTGACCCAGTGATGTTGAAGGAGCAGTGATTTCTCTCCAAGTTGGGGAGTGCTGTCATTCTGAAAGGAAAACCTGGAGATGCTGACTCTCCTGTACAGCTGCTCCTTCATCTTTGGGGTTTCAGGGATCGTGGGTTAGGGAGGGGGATCTCCTGGTGATTGTTTGAGTGAATTTTGTAATGAGCATACACTGCAGCCTTCAGGGAGGGTTTAGGTCCTTAACATATTTTACTCCACAATGTAAAACCTTTTATCGTAAATAATCAAGTCATGCTGACATACTCTCTACAGTGCAGGCTGAGGCCATTCAGCCCATTGAGTCTGCACTAATTATCTGAACAGCATTCTGTTCACACCCATCCCATCCTCTTAACCCTGCATTTCCCATGGCCAATTCATCGATCCTGCACATCTTTGGACTGTGGGAGGAAACTGGAGCACTCATAGGAAACCCACACAGACCCAGGGAGAGCATGCACACTCTATACACACACACACTGGAATCAAACCCAGGTCCCTGGCGCTGTGAGGCAGCAGTGCTAACCACTGAGCCACCACACCATCCTAAAGAAACATCTTGTTGCACACCAGTAAAGTCATAGAGTCATACATCACAGAATCAGACCCTTCGGCCCAACCTGTCCATGCCGACCAGATTTTCAAAACTGTACCAGTTGCCCTTGCCTGCATTTGGCCCATGTCTCTCTCAAACCTTCCCATTCATGTATCCATCCAAATGTGTTTTAAATGTTATAATTGTACCCGCCTCCACCACTTCCTCTGGCAGCTCGTTCCACGTACACAGCACACTCTCTCTGAAAAGGTTGACCCTCATGCCCCTATTTTCATCTTTCCCCTCCCACTTTAAGCCTCTGCCCCTCTCGTGTTGTACTCCCACTCCCCCATCACAGGGTGGTTTTTATTGGTCAATCTTCAGTGTACCAATCAGAAGGCTACGTTTCGTACCCAGCCACAGTTACCCTTCAGGTGGTGGTGATGAGCTGGTTATTACAGCCCACCTGGTGTGGGAGAGACCAGAATGATGATGATGATGATGCTGCTGAGGGGGGGGGGCTTCTGGGACTTGGATTCAGAAACAGTGATATTGTTCCAACTCCAGATGGCGAGAGATTTCCCTGGGGCTTCGTCAGTTTTGGGGCTGGATTCAGACAGAAAATTGGAAAGTATTCCACCACTTTTCATAACTTTGGTCTTGTAGATGGTGGAGAGGCTTTGGAAATTCACGAGTTGAGAAATTCGCAACAGAATTCCCAGCCTCTGACTTGCTCTCATCGTCATGAATATTTATCAGGGTTGACTCTGACCATGGTTCCATGTATAATACTCAAACTTGTAACTCAATCTGACAAGTAATGGCTAGACTGTAACATGGTATTTGAGAAAGTTATTGGGTCAAAGTAATTTGCTTCCACCAATCCATCCATCAAGGCTGTGATCATACCCTAACATTGAGTGGGCACATTCAATCCCTAAACTCTCACAGCACAACCAGTCCACTGGAGGCTGCTCAGTTCAACACATTCAACTTTATGTTGAGATATTCTCATGTCCATAAAGATGTGCGTATGGACCACATCGAGTTGGGAGGCCAGTTTCTGAGCTGTACGTTCGACAGATTACAATGTAAACAGGATCAGAATCAGAATCAGAATCTCTCCACTTGGAAACATCCTTGAGTTGAGGGCTAGTTTATCTTGAAACAATTAAAAACTGAACATGGAGACAGAAAAGCTGATCGTGCAATATATTTCCAGCAGCAGTTTAGACATGAAGCCCTGAGGCCTACTACATGGCTGAGGCACTCAGCACATTTAATGTTTTGGTTTGTAAACTGGGCTTCCTGAGACCTAAGATCCAAAAGATCACAGCAGATTCAGAAAGGATCCACAAAGTACATCAGTTGCCTGCACTAGATGACCCAAAAGCACTTCATTTCTGTCACTGTCAATCAATAGGCAAATGTTTAAGGTCAACAAAATCTAGTCATTTTTCAATGGACTCCCAACACTGTCATTCAAAAGCTAGGAAGACAAATCCTTCAGAGTAACAAACTAACAAAGTTCTGCAAATCTGTTTTCAGCATGTCTTAATACACAAGCTCAAATACAATAGTGATGTTTCAGAGTATGTTTTAATCTCATTTTCAGGTAGATATATTTACAGAATTTGCACTTGTGTAAGAGGTCAATCGCCAATTTCATCATCGACCAGTTGTCAATTCTAATTGGCTTCTGGATCCACTTCCCATTCTGCGCTGAATGGACATGGCAGCTGATCGATTGATTAACAAGAGTGATTGGCCATCACTGATTATGTCATTTCCTGCTTAATAAAATGAGAGCTGCTCCTGGAATATAAATAAAAGTCCAAAGGGTGTGGTGATTTAGGTAGAGTTGGTGGTAATTCTAAGTTTGTGATTAGCTTGTGACTTGTCTTGGGTAGGCCAGTAGTACAATATTTGTCACAAAATGGCTTCCCAGATTTGTCAAAACTATCACCAGGATTGTGAAGCTGCTGTCAACAAGCAGATTAACCTGGAGCTCACTGCCTCCTATCTCTATCAGTCTTTGGTGAGTGTTGTATCTATTTATAATTGCTTCTATTATGTGAAGTAAAGTTTTCCTTTTTCCTTTATCAGATTAACTTGATGCTCCTGGAGATTGACTTTAGTAGCTCTTACCTGTTTCACAATTCAAGATAACTGTGGTGTTACAGCAACAATGCAGTATGATACTGATGTGCAATAATGTATGCAAGGTGAAGTGTTCTTGGTTAGTGTACAACTCCCTGATATGGCTGTCACATGCAGTAACTGTTGTTTCCCTAGGATTGTCAAAACAGGATATTTTACAGGAATAGCTTAAAAACCATTTAGGTCAACCATATGGAGGTATCCATTGACCAGCTGCCTTTCTGCTGCTTTAATGTATTCTGGTATGTTTGGTTTATTTTCTGCTAATGCTAAATAAGCATCATACTAGATTTGATACTGTAAAAGGGAGTTATGGCAGTGTTTATCAATGATACTTGGCTGATCTGAGCAGAGGTATTTAATGTCAGCCTGTGAATGGCCTCCACTTAAATAGGCTCCAGTTGAGGCCTATTTACCTTTCTGTATTATCCATTTGTGTGGATGGTCAGGCTGCCACTGGTTGTCCATCCCTTCACCTGGAGGAAGAGTCAATTTGCTGTAGTGTTGGTGTAGCCACAAGGTGGCTGGAGTAGTCTAAAATTTGACTGACTGAAGAAATGGAGACCATCAAATCAGGATGGTATGAGAATTAAAAAGGCCCATTTTTTTCCCAGTAATGATTTGTCCACGCCCTTCTGAAGTGTTAGAATGACCTATTTGGAAGGTGTTTAGTGAGTGCTGCAGGGTACCTGGTAGATAATGGACACTGAAGGGAGGTGGAGAATACGGTACCAGTGGAGTGGGCTGTTTTATCCTGGATGGTGTCTCACTCTTGAATGTTGCAGGTAAACACATCCAGACATGTGGTGAATATTCATCACACTCTGGGCTCCTCTGTTCTCTCTCATGAGATGAGAATGAAGTCCCTAGAGCTCTGATGGAGGTGGGAACAGCTTTCATTGGTGAACCAGTTAGCTTTTAATAAGGATGGATCACCCCCTTCCACTCTGACCTGAGTTGTGCCCCTTCATAATCCTCAACCAACTGTTGGGGCCCAATCTGGATCTATCAAAACCACTAAAGTTGCCCAGACCCTAACCTTTCCTCATCAGAAAGGCAGTTGTATAGTATACTCCAGGAGGTGATGCAGCTGGTCAAACCATTCTGCTTTATACAAACAACTATCTACATACTATAGTAGAAGCACCGACAAAAGGAAACAGGAGTTTAAGACAATCCAACAACTTGGAACCTAATGGACTCAATTGCAACATAACAAAGGAACTGTTCCCATACCCACAACAGGCCAAAAACACCCCCTTTAGGAAATGGTAACTACAAACTCTGCTTCTTGCTGGCAGGAGAGTTTTCAGAGCATTCAAGTAAGAAACATCTGTTTGAAGCATGGAACCTAGTATCGGAGTAACAGCATCGCCGCTACTAGCGGTTTCTGCCTGTTAAAACAAAACCAAGATTGGAGAATAACTGAACTGGCCACTCCCCTGTCATTTTTTCCTCTGAAGAAGCTATTTCCAAACATAGCAGCACCTCTTCCTTTTATGACCTGTCTTGAAGGGGGCACAAACCAAGGATGAAACATCCTGCTTAAAGGAGTAGCATTAACATAACATTCACTTGTGAGCATGATGGTTCAATGTCTGAGTCAAATATGGGTGTAAATCTAATGGTTTGAACTGCTCAAGTCCAACCAAGCATAGTGCTTTTCAGTTTAACTGTGGATGGTGTCACCAGCTTGATGTAATGGTTCATCTGAGGTGCATGAGGTTTTCCCTGTCTCGAACTCTTCCTTGATCAAGTTACACTTTTCTAAGCACTCAGTTGCTTGCTCACAATTCAAAGGCTCCTTGCACAGGCTTTCCTCAGCAAACCCCAGGTCCCCTTTCTCTCGTTCCATTCCACTCATTCCCTTCCATACTCTGATATGAACCCATTTGTACTGATCCAATCTATGGTACAGACAATCCCAATGATCTACAACTTGCACAAAACCCTCTCTTGATTTAAATTAGTGCCAGCAGTGTCCAACATCCACTTTAGCCCCAAAGGAACAATGTAGTTCCTTGCAGCAGCCTCATGGTTACTTTCTCATTGAATGGCAGGACAGGCTTGAGGGGCTGAATGGCCTACAGTCCCTGTGTTCTGATGTTCTGTATCTCTAGTCCATTCAGAAAAATGTCCTGGTGACTGGGTATTCCCCTCTGGTTAATGGTGACTGGAGTAGACTGCACTTCGTACTCCAGTGGCTTTCCTTGTCACACAACCGAACCCTCACCTTGTTAAAGGTTACAACTTCAGTTGGTTTCATGCAGTATACTTGATATACCATCCTAGACCTGGTCTGCACAGAAACAGACCCACTAAGCCACTCTTCCATGCCAGCCAGATATCCCACATTAATCTAGTCCCATTTGGCACATATCACTCTAAATACCTCCCATTCATATACCCATCCAGATGCCTTTGAAATGTGGTAATTGTACCAGCCTCCTACTTCCTTTGGCAGCTCATTCCATACACCACCTTCTAGAAAAAGCTGCTGCTTGGATCCACTTATGTCCATCCCTCATGTTAACCCTGTGCTGTCTAGCTTTGGACCCCCACCCCACCACAAATACATCCTGCACTCTCGTTTCCTTTTATTGAAGAGTTTCAGTCAATGTCTAATACCTTCCAATTCTAATGGTGTTAATGAGCAGAAACATGAATTTCGTGTTTCTCTCCTCTGATGCTGTACCAGACCTGCTGAGCAACACACCATCTGTTTAATCCAAATTAAAACATGGATGTTGCATGTCCTCAGGAGGAAGCTGGGGTGAAGAGCTGCTGGCTCACTGGACAACACTGGGATATTAAAATGGCTGAGAATGCAGAGGATTAATAACTGCTTGAATAGGCAGGCAGTCTGAGGGCTAAATTAGTCTCTACTTCTCCCAACTAGAATTGGGCCCAGTGATGTGCTAATGGATGTAAATGGTTCTCTTTCAGATGTCGTACTTTGACCGGGATGATGTTGCCCTGCACCATTTCTCCCAGTTCTTCAAAGCTCAGTCCCAGGAGAAGCAGGAACATGCAGAGAAGCTGCTGAAATTCCAGAATCAGCGTGGAGGCAGAGTCCTCCTCCAGGATGTGAAGGTGGGAATGTTGGGGAAGGGATTGGTTGATCTCGTGATGTGGCTTCAATCCACCAGTAACAGGGTTTGTTCATCCTGAAGGGGGAAGTGAAGAGTAGCTTGTCTTCCCATATGATCTCTTCCATCTCCCACTCACTGCATAGAAACAGGCCCTTTCAGCTACCATACCTAGCTGACCAAACTACACTAATCCCACCTACCTGCACTTAGTCCTTCACACACTATACCCTGGCATTTGCAGGATTTGTCCAGATGTTACTGCAATGTCACTGGACTAGCTGTCTCCCCCCACAATCCTCAGGTGGTGTATTCCATATTTATGAAGTTTCCTGAGATCCCACTAAATCCCTTCCTCCAATTATCTTCTGGACTCTAGGATGGTCCTGGCACTGCAGTATCTCAGTGCCAGCAACCCAGGTCCAATTCCAGCCTCTGGGAACTGATCAAAGATGTGCCAGTCAGTTTGGTCATGCTCAGCATTCCAGTTTCCAGGAATACACAGGCTACATTTGTCCCTAAACAGCATTACAGGGTTGGGTAGGTCAGTGTGGGACCCTCTGGAGGGTTGATGTGGACAAATGACTGACTTCACCTCACTGTAGGGATTCTGATCCTTAACTGTCCTTTGTTTCCATGTTTCAGAAGCCAGAGAGGGATGAGTGGGGTAACGGTCTGCAGGCAATGCAGGTTGCCCTGGATCTGGAGAAGAATGTGAACCAGAGTTTGCTGGATCTACACCAACTCGCCACTGCCCAGACTGACCCTCATGTAAGCTTCACCTTCTCATTCTCATCACTGCCAGACCCTCAGGGCAACACCTCACTGGTTGGTCTCTGGGTTTGAAATTCAATAATGCAACACGTGCCAAGATGTGATTTGGTGATGCCAGTGTCAGACTGGGGTGTACAAAGTTAAAACTAACACCACCAGGTTATAGTCCAACAGGCTTATTCAGAAGCTTGAGCTTCCAAACTAATATTCTTCGACCACCTAAAGAAGCAGCACTCTGAAAGCCAGTGCTTCTGAATAAACCTGTTGGACAAAACCTGATGTTGTGATTTTTAACTTTGTCCAGATATCACGTTGTAACCACCAGTGTGGATCTGGAATGATCAATCTTACAACTCTTCAGCAAGGAGGTCAAGGAGGAACTTGGATTGTAATCTGGGAGTGCTGAAGTGAGATTGGTCACTGAATCCTCATTCAGGACCATTGCAGTGGAATGATCACCATCCACCACAATACAACTCAGCTCCACTTAACTGGCAAGATGTGGCAGCTGAGAGGCTAATATATTCAGCAGTACAAAATCTCTAGTTTGGATTTGAGTTGTCTAGAGCTATTACTGCCAAGTATGTTTTGCAGCAGAATTCTCCAACCTGTCTTGGATTGTGCTCATGTAATATTCCTGTGTTCCAGCTGTGTGACTTCCTGGAGACTCACTATTTGGATGAGGAGGTTGAGATCATCAAGCGACTTGGGGACTACATCACCAACCTGAAGCGTCTGGGAGCCCCTGAGAATGGGCTGGGAGAGTACCTGTTTGACAGGCTCTCACTGGAGGACAGCAGTTAGTGGGGCATGGGGTACTGTCTGCTTTTGTCTGAATGCATTACTGACTTCACTTGGACAATCTGGCTCCTCCCTAGGGAGAAGGAATATGTTGGCAAGAATGTAATGGCTGTACCACCTGAATGGAAATGGATAAAATGTTCTGCTGACTTTTGCTTTTTGTCCATCATTTGGACCACTGATCTTTTTTATTTTGCTATGTGAGGTGCTTGATGTCAGTAATCATCCTGCAATTTGGCTCATCACTTGTCTAAATGTCTCCTCTTCACTCTTCCACCTCAGCTGACACTCCACACCCCAGTGGACAGGAATAACTAGATGGGGTTGTTGTAACTAAAATTCAAGCTATCGTGCCCCCATGTGAGGTTGGTATCTTACAATGTGGAGTATAAGACCTTGTTTGTTTTTTAAATGATTCTTTTCTTTTGTCCAAGAATTATACTTTTTCTTTGGACTAATGCCCATCAAGTGTTAACCTCAGCATCAATGCCTTCCTTCAGTTTTGAAAGGACTCTGCAATTTGGAATCAAAAACTGCATGATTTGGGTGACCAGAACTGTTCACTTCTCATTGGCTTTGGGGTGAGATCCATCAGGTTCTGGTTTCTACCCAGTTGGTGGAATGGCATGATTTCAATTTGTCTGGTTATAGAGTTCCAGGGGGAGCAAACATGACCAGGATATTCTAAATGCTACTGTTTTTTTTCCTGAGTATACCTTAGGAGCCCATTGGTGTTCAGACCAGTACAGGGGCCTGTAAACTTCACCCCTTCCCTTGTTACAGCCCTTAGCAGTGGGGTACAAAGAGTGGCTCATTGCTCTGTCGTCTGAATCAACCATGCAGTACCTGATGGTCACCTTGATTAAATACCCATTCTAGCACAATGAGGAGTCAACCCACACCAGGGGAAATTCTTTCCCACCGTAGCAATGTTATCCCACTATATCTTCCCTCACTTTTGTGTACCTCCCTATCTGAAGACTCACTCCCAACACCACTCCTGCACTTTCAATAAACCTCAAGCCTGCCCACCCAGAGCTAGGATAATTCCCTGCAGAAATTCTCCTGAGCTGCATTGAATTAATACACATGCTCCAATCATCACCTACAGCTGAAATGAGCAGGCTGACTGTGATCTGGGAATAACACAGCAATGCTTGAGGTTAGAAGCTTCCATCTGGTTTACTCTTGCTGCTAAAGTCAGCAGTTTGCAGTCCAAGCTGATCCCTGCTTCCTCCCAGCTTCCCATGTGCTGAAGGATTCTCCTGATGCAGTTTGATTTGACCCAGTGATGTTGAAGGAGCAGTGATTTCTCTCCAAGCTGGGGAGTGCTATCATTATGAAAGGAAAACCTGGAGATGCTGACTCTCCTGTACAGCTGCTCCCTCATCTTTGGGGTTTCAGGGATTGTGGTTTAGGGAGGGGGCTCTCCTGGGGATTGTTTGAGTGAATGTTGTAATGAGCATACACTGCAGCCTTCAGGGAGGGTTTAGGTCCTTAACATATTTCATTCCACAACGTAAAACCTTTTATTGTAAACAATCAAGTCATGCTGACATACTCTCTACAGTGCAGGCTGAGGCCATTCAGCCCATTGAGTCTGCACCAATTATCTGGTGAGCATTCCGTTCACACCCATCCCATCCTCTTAACCCTGCATTTCCCATGGCCATTTCACCAATGCTGCACATCTTTGGACTGTGGGAGGAAACTGGAGCACTCTTCGGAAGCCCACACAGGGAGAGCATGCACATTTCTATAGACACGCATACACTCACTTGAGGCTGGAATCAAACCCAGGTCCCTGGTGCTGTTAGGCAGCAGTGCTAACCACTGAGCCACCACACCATCCTAAAGAAACATGTTGTACACCAGTAGAGTCATAGAGTCATACATCACAGAATCAGACCCTTCGGCCCAACCTGTCCAGGCCGACCAGATTTCCAAAACAGTACCAGTTGCCCTTGCCTGCATTTGGTCCATGTCTCTCTCAAACCTTCCCATTCATGTATCCGTCCAAATGTCTTTTAAATGGTATAATTGTACCCGCCTCCACCACTTCCTCTGGCAGCTCATTCCATGTACACAGCACATGTTCTGAAAAGGTTGATTCTCATATCCCTATTGTTAATCTTTCCTCTCCCACTTTAAGCCTATGTCCCTCTAGTTTTGCACTCCCCCATTTCAGCGTGGTTTCTATTGGTCAATCTTCAGTGTGCCAATCAGAAGGCTACGTTTCGTGCCCAGCCACAGTTACCCTTCAGGTGGTGGTGATGAGCTGGTGATTACAGCCCACCTGGTGTGGGAGAGACCAGAATGATGATGATGATGATGATGATGATGCTGCTGAGGGGGGGGGGGCTTCCGGGACTTGGATTCAGAAACAGTGATATTGTTCCAACTCCGGATGGCGAGAGATTTCCCTGGGGCTTCATCAGTGTTGGGGCTGGATTCAGCCAGAAAATTGGAAAGTATTCCACCACTTTTACTTGTAGATGGTGGACAGTGTTTGAAAAGTCAGGAGTTGAGAAATTCCCAACAGAATTCCCAGCCTCTGAACTGCTCTCATCGCCATGAATATTTATCAGGGTTGACCTCGGACCATGGTTCCATGTACAATATTCAAAGTTGTAACTCAATCTGACAAGTAATGGCTAGACTGTAACCTGGGATTTGAATCAGATACTGGGTCAAAGTAACTTGCTTCCACCAATCCATCCGTCAAGGCTGTGATCATACCCTAACATTGAGTAGGCACCTTCAATCCCCAAACTCTCACAGCACAACCACTCAACTGGAGGCTGCTCAGTTCAACACATTCAACTTTAGGTTGAGACACCCTCATGTCCATATCACTGTGGGTATGGACCATGTTGAGCTGGGAGGCCAGTTTCTGAGCTGCACATTTTACAGATTGCAATGTAAACAGAACCAGAATCTTCCCATTTGGAAACACCCTTGAGTTGAGGGACTGGTCCTTCTTGAAACAATTAATAACTAAACATGGAGACAGAAAAGCTGACCATGCAGTATGTTTCTAACAGCAATTTAGGAATGGAAGCCTGAGGCCTACTACATGGCTGACGCACTCAGCGCATTTACCGTTTTGGTTTGTAAACTGGGTTTCCTGAGACCTCAGGTCAAAAAGATCACAGCAGATTCAGAAAGGATCCACAAAATACATCAGTTGCCTGCACTCGATGACCCAAAATCACTTCATTTCTGTCACTCTCAATCAATAGGCAAATATTTAATGTCAACAAAATCTAGCCATTTTTCAATGGACTCCCAACACTGACATTTAACAGCTTGGAAGACAAATCCTTCAGAGTAACAAATTAATAAAATTCTGCAAATCTGTTTTCAGCATGTCTTAATACACAAGCTCAAATACAATAGTGAAATTTCAGAGTCTGTTTTAATCTCATTTTCAGGTAGATATATTTCCAGAATTTGCACTTGTGTAAGAGGTCAAAGGTCAATCACCAATTTCATAATCCACCAGTTGTCAATTCTAATTGGCTTCTGGATCCAATTCCCATTCTGCGCTGAATGGACATGGCAGCTGATCGATTGATTGACAAGAGTGATTGGCCATCACTGATGATGTCATTTCCTGCTTAATAAAATGAGGTCTGCTCCTGGAATATAAATAGAAGTCCAAAGGGTGTGGTGATTTAGGTAGAGTTGGTGGTAATTCTAAGTTTGTGATTAGCTTGTGACTTGTCTTGGGTAGGCCAGTAGTACAATATTTGTCACAAAATGTCTTCCCAGATTTGTCAAAACTATCACCAGGATTGTGAAGCTGCTGTCAACAAGCAGATTAACCTGGAGCTCACTGCCTCCTATCTCTATCAGTCTTTGGTGAGTGTTGTCTCTCTTTATAATTGCTTCTATTATGTGAAGTGAACTCTTTATTTCTAATTAACTTGATACTCTTTTTGACTGGCTCTTGTAGCTCTTGCCTATTTCATAATTCAAGATAAATGTGGTGTTATAGCAACAATGGGGTATGATACTGATGTGCAATAATGTATGCTCCTGTTTATGTTCAGTGATGTTTCTGGGGTGCAGTGTCCTTGGTTAATGTACAATTCCCTGATATGGCTGTCACAGGCAGTAACTGTCACTTCCCTAGAGTTTTCAAAACAGGATATTTTACAGGAATAGCTTAACCATTTTGTGGGTGGCATGATGGCACGGTGGTTAGCACTGCTGCCTCACAGTACCAGAGACCTGGGTTCAATTCCCACCTCTGGCAACTGTCTGTGTGGAGTTTTCACATTCTCCCTATTTCTGTGTGGGTTTCCTCTGGTTTCTCCCACAGTCCAAAGACCTGCAGGTTAGGTGAATTCACGGTGCTAAATTAACTGTCTTAGGTGAAGAAGTAAAGTGGGTCTGGGTGGGTTGCTCTTCAGAGGGTCGTTGGGCTGAAGGGCCTGTTTCCACAGTGTAAGTAAGTTAATGCAGGTCCACCATATGGTGGAAATGGAGGTATCCATTGACTAGTTGCTGTTTTGCTACTTTAATGCATTCTGGTATGCTTGCATTTTCTTCTAATGCTAAATAAGCATCATACTAGATTTGATACTGGAAAAGGGAGTTATGGCAGTGTTTGAATGATACTTGGCTTATCTGAGCGGAGGTATTTAATGTCAGCCTGTGACTGGCCTCCACTTAAGTAGGCTCCAGTTGAGGCCTATTTAGCTTTCTGTATTATCCATTTGTGTGGATGGTCAGGTAGCCACTGGTTGTCCATCCCTTCACCTGGAGGAAGAATTGACTTGCTGTAGTGTTGGTGTACCCACAAGGTGGCTGGAGTGGTCTGAAACTTGACCCAATGACTGAAGAAATGGAGACCATCAAATCAGGATGGTATGAGAATTAAAATGGCCCACTTTGTTCGAGTAATGATTTGACCATGCCCTTCTGAAGTGTTAGAATGACCTATTTGGAAGGTGTTTAGTGAGTGCTGCAGGGTACCTGGTAGTCAATGGACACTGAAGGGAGGTGGAGAATGCAGTACCAATGGAGTGGGCTGTTTTATCCTGGATGGTGTCTCACTCTTGAATGTTGCAGGTACACTCCTCCAGACATGTGGTGAATATTCATCACACTCTGGGGCTCCTCTGTTTTACAGGTCCCCTCTCATGAGATGAGGATGAAATCCCTTGGGCTCTGTTTGGAGGTGGGAACAGCTTTCATTGGTGAACCAGTTAGCTTTTAATAAGGATGGATCACTCCCTTCCAGTCTGACCTGAGTTGTGCCCCTTCATAATCCTCAACCAACTGTTGGGGCCCAGTCTGGATCTGTCAAAACCACTAAGGTTGCCCAGACCCTAACCTTTCCTCATCAGAAAGGCAGTTGTATCGTGTATACTCCAGGAGGTGATGCAGCTGGTCAAACCATTCTGCTTTATACAAACAACTATCTACATACTATGGTAGAAGCACCAACAAAGGGAAACAGGAGTTTAGGACAATCCAACTACTTGGAACCCAATGGACTCCATTGCAACATAACAAAGCTGTTCCAATCCCCACAACAGCCCAAAAACACCCCCTTTAGCAAATGGTAAATATAAACTGCTTCTTGCTGGCAGGAGAGTTTTCAGAGCATTCAAGTAAGCAACATCTCTTTGAAGCATGGAACTTAGTTTCAGAAGAACAGCTTCTCTGCCACTTGCAGTTTCTGCCAGTTAAAACAAAACAAGATTGGAGAATAACTGACCACAAACCTTTTTTGTCTCTTTGAAGCTATTTCCAGACATAGCAGCACCTCTGCCTTTATGACCTGTCTTGAGGGGTCGCACAAACCAAGGATGAAACCTCCTGCTTAAAGGAGTAGCATTAATATAACATTCACTTGTGAGCATGATGGTTCAATGTCTGAGTCAAATATGGGTGTAAATCTAATGGTTTGAACTGCTCAAGTCAAACCAAGCATAGTGCTTTTCAGTTTACCTGCGGATGGTGTCACCAGCTTGATGTAATCGTTAATCTGAGGTGCATGAGGTTTTCCCTGTCTCAGACTCTTCCTTGATCAAGTTACACTTTTCTAATCACTCAGTTGCTTGCTCACAATTCAAAGGCTCCTTGCACAGGCTTTCCTCAGCAAACCCCAGGTCCCCTTTCTCTCGTTCCATTCCACTCATTCCCTTCCATACTCTGATATGAACCCATTTGTACTGATCCAATCTATGGTACAGACAATCCCAATGATCTACAAGTTGCACAAAACTCTCTCCTGATTTAAATTAGTGCTCGCAGTGTCCAACATCCACTTTAGCCCCAAAGGAATAATGTAGTTCCTTGCAGCAGCCTCATGGTTACTTTCTCATTGAATGGCAGGACAGGCTTGAGGGGCTGAATGGCCTACAGTCCCGGTGTTCTGATATCAGTTTTGTCTAGTTCAGTCAGAAAAATGTCCTGGTGACTGGGTATTCCCCTCTGGTTAATGGTGACTGGAGTAGACTGCACTTAGTACTCCAGTGGCTTTCCTTGTCACCCAACTGAACCCTCACCTTGTTAAGGTTACAACTTCAGTTGGTTTCATGCAGAATATTTGAAATCTACCATCCCAGACCTGGTCTGCACAGAAACAGACCCTCTAAGCCACTCTTCCATGCCAGCTAGATATCCCACATTAATCTAGTTCCATTTGCCACATATCACTCTAAATACCTCCCATTCATATACCCATCCAGATGCCTTTGAAATGTGGTAATTGTACCGGCCTCCTACTTCCTTTTGGCAGCTCATTCCATACACCACCTTCTGGAAAAAGCTGCTGCTTGGATCCATTTAGGTCCATCCCTCATGTTAACCATGTGCTGTCTAGCTTTGGGACCCCACCCCACCCCACCCCACCCCACCCCACATTAGTTTCCTTTTATTGAAGAGTTTCAGTCAATGTCTAATATCTTCCAATTCTAATGGTGTTAATGAGCAGAAACATGAATTTCGTGTTTCTCTCCTCTGATGCTGTACCAGACCTGCTCAGCAACACACCAGCTGTTTAATCCAAATTAAAACATGGATGTTGCATGTCCTCAGGAAGAAGCTGGGGTGAAGAGCTGCTAGCTCACTGGACAACACTGGGATATTAAAATGGCTGAGAATGCAGAGGATTAATAACTGCTTGAATAGGCAGCCTGTGGGCTAAATTAGTCTCTACTTCTCCCAACTAGAATTGGGCCCAGTGATGTGTTAATGGGATGGGAATTCTTCTTTCAGATGTCGTACTTTGACCGGGATGATGTTGCCCTGCACCATTTCTCCCAGTTCTTCAAAGCTCAGTCCCAGGAGAAGCAGGAACATGCAGAGAAGCTGCTGAAATTCCAGAATCAGCGTGGAGGCAGAGTCCTCCTCCAGGATGTGAAGGTGGGAATGGTGGGGAGGGGATTGGCTGATCTCGTGATGTGGCTTCAATCTGTTGGTAACAGGGTTTGTTCACCCTGAAGGGGGAAGTGAAGAGTAGCTTGTCTTCCCATATGATCTCTTCCATCTCCCTGTCACTGCATAGAAACAGGCCCTTTCAGCTACCATATCTATGCTGACCAAACTACACTAATCCCACCTACCTGCACCTAGTCCTTCACACACTGTACCCTGGCATTTGCAGTATTTCTCCAGATGTTACTGCAATGTCACTGGACTAGCTGCCTCCCCCCACAATCCTCAGGTGGTGCATTCCATATCTATCAAGCTTCCTGAGATCCAACTAAATCCCTTCCTGCTCAAATCATTTTTACTTGAGGATGGTCCTGGCACTGCAGTATCTCAGTGCCAGCAACCCAGGTCCAATTCCAGCCTCTGGGAACTGATCAAAGATGTGCCGGTCAGTTTGGTCGTGCTAGGTATCCCAGTTGCCAGGGATACACAGGCTACATCTATCCCTAAACAGGATTACAGGGTTGGGTGGGACAGTGTGGGACCCTCTGGAGGGTTGATGTGGACAAATGACTGACTTCACCTCACTGTAGGGATTCTGATCCTTAACTGTCCTTTGTTTCCATGTTTCAGAAGCCAGAGAGGGATGAGTGGGGTAACGGTCTGCAGGCAATGCAGGTTGCCCTGGATCCGGAGAAGAATGTGAACCAGAGTTTGCTGGATCTACACCAACTTGCCACTGCCCAGACTGACCCTCATGTAAGCTTCACCACCTCATTCTCCTCACTGTCAGACCCTCAGGGTAACACCTCACTGGTTGGTCTCTGGGTTTGAAATTCAATAATGCAACATTTGGGGAGATGTGATTTGAAGATGCCAGTGTCAGACTAGGGTGTGCAAAGTTAAAACTAACACCACCAGGTTATAGTCCAACAGGCTTATTCAGAAGCTCGAGCTTCCAAACTAATACTCTTCGACCACCTGAAGAAGCAGCACTCTGAAAGCCAGTGCTTCTGAATAAACCTGTTGGACAAAACCTGATGTTGTGATTTTTGTCCAGATATTACATTGTAACCACCAGTGTGGAGCTGGAATGATCAATGTTACAACTCTTCAGCAAGAAGGTCAAGGAGGAACTTGGATTGTAATCTGGTGGGAGTGCTGAAGTGATATTGGCCACTGAATCCTTATTCAGGACCATTGCAGTGGAATGATGACCATACACCACAATACAACTCAGCGCCACTTAATTGGCAAGATGTGCCAGCTAAAAGAATAATATATTTGCCAGTACACAACTAGAGCTTTTGTATTTTTCAGGGTTGTCTAGAGCTAGTACTGCCCAGTCTGTTTTGCAGTGGGAATTCTCCAAACTGTCTTGGATTGTGCTCATGTAATATTCCTGTGTTCCAGCTGTGTGACTTCCTGGAGACTCACTATTTGGATGAGGAGGTTGAGATCATCAAGCGACTTGGGGACTACATCACCAACCTGAAGCGTCTGGGAGCCCCTGAGAATGGGCTGGGAGAGTACCTGTTTGACAGGCTCTCACTGGAGGACAGCAGTTAGTGGGGCATGGGGTACTGTCTGCTTTTGTCTGAATGCATTACTGACTTCACTTGGACAATCTGGCTTTCTTTTCCACCCCACCCCGCCCAATACCACATGAATGGAAACAAATAAAATATTTTATTTGATCTTGCTTTTTGTCCTTCATTCAGACCACTGATCCTTCTCTCGAATTTGTTTGCTATCTCTAGGGGGGCTTGATGTCAGTAATCATCCTGCAATTTGGCTCACATCACTGGACTAAAACACCTCACCAAATGTCTCATCTTCACTTTTACACCTCAGCCAACACTCCACACCCCAGTGGACAGGGATAACTAGATGGGGTTGTTGTAACTAAAATTCAAGCTATTGTGCCCCACATGTGAGGTTGGTATCTTACAATGTGGAGTATTCGACCTTGTTTGTTTTTAATGATTCTTTTCTTTTGTCCAAGAATTATACTTTTCTTTGGACTAATACCTACACTTTCAGGCAAACAGTGGGCAGGGAAGTTTTCATACCTCACAAGACGAAACATCCATTTCCCGAGACACCCTAAATCCTTGATTCCACGTTCATTTCCAGATTTGCTCATCAAGTGTTCCCCTCCACATCAATGTCTTCCTTCACTGTAGAGGTGCTCCACAATTTGGAATCAAAAACTGCATGATTGGGATGACCAGATCTGTTCACCTCTTCCTTATGGGCTTTGGGTGAGGTCCATGAGGTTCTGGTTTCTAACCCGATGGTGGAACCAGCTAATCATATGATCTCAATTTGGCTGGTTATAGCTCCCCATGGAACTCTAACGTGACCAGGATATTCTAAGTGCTACTGTTTTTTTTTTACCTCTGTGCCCAGCCTTAAGAGCCCAGTGGTGTTCAGACCAGTACAGGGGCCTGTGATCTTCGCCCCTTCCCTTGTTACTACTCTTAACAGTGGGGTATAAAGAGTGGCTCATTTCTCTGTAGTCTGAATCAACCAGGCAGCACGTGATGAGCACCTTGATTAAATACCCATTCTAGCACAACTAGGAGCCAATCCACAGCAGGGGGGAGTTCTTTCCCCACAGTAGTAATATTATCCCACTGTATCTTCCCTCACTTTTGTGTACCTCCCTATCTGAAGCTTCACTCCTAACACCGCTCCTGTACTTTCAATAAACCTCAAGCCTGCCCACACAGAGCTGGGATAATTCCCTGCAGACACATGTTCCTGGGAGTCAGCTGAAGAAATTCTCCTGAGCTGCATTGAATTAATACACATGCTCTCATCGTCACCTACAGCTGAAATGAGCAGGCTGACTGTGATCTGGGAATAACACAGCAATGCTTGAGGTTAGATGCTTCCACCTGGATTACTCTTGCTGCTAAAGTCAGCAGTTTGCAGTCCAAGCTGATCCTTGCTTCCTCCCAGCTTCCCATGTGCTGAAGGATTCTCCTGATGCAGTTTGATTTGACCCAGTGATGTTGAAGGAGCAGTGATTTCTCTCCAAGTTGGGGAGTGCTGTCATTCTGAAAGGAAAACCTGGAGATGCTGACTCTCCTGTACAGCTGCTCCTTCATCTTTGGGGTTTCAGGGATCGTGGGTTAGGGAGGGGGCTCTCCTGGTGATTGTTTGAGTGAATTTTGTAATGAGCATACACTGCAGCCTTCAGGGAGGGTTTAGGTCCTTAACATATTTATTCCACAACGTAAAACCTTTTACTGTAAACAATCAAGTCATACTCTCTACAGTGCAGGCTGAGGCCATTCAGCCAATTGAGTCTGCACCAATTATCTGAACAGCATCCTCTTCAGTCCCATCCAATCCTCTTAACCCTGCATTTCCCATGGCCGATTCACCGATCCTGCCCATCTTTGGACTGTGGTTGGAAACTGGAGCACTCCTAGGAAACCCACACAGACACAGCGAGAGCATTCACACTCTATATACACACTCACCCGAGGCTGGAATCAAACCGAGGTCCCTGGCGCTGTGAGGCAGCAGTGCTAACCACTGAGCCACGACATCATCCTAAAGAAAAATGTTGTTGCACACCAGTAAAGTCATAGAGTCATACATCACAGAAGCAGACCCTTCGGCCCAACCTGTCCATGCTGACTAGATTTCCAAAACTGTACCAGTTGCCCTTGCCTGCATTTGGTCCATGTCTCTCTAAAACCTTCCCATTCATGTATCCGTCCAAATGTCTTTTAAATGTTATAGTTGTACCCATCTCCACCACTTCCTCTGGCAACTCGTTCCATGTACACAGCACCCTCTCTCTGAAAAGGTTGCCCCTCACGTCCCTATTTTAATCTTTCCCCTCTCACCTTTAGCCTCTGCCTCTGTAGTGTTGTACTCCCACAATCCATCACAGAGTGGTTTTTATTGGTCAATCTTCAGTGTGCCAATCACAAGGCTACGTTTCGTGCCCAGCTGCAGTTACCCTTCAGGTGGTGGTGATGAGCTGGTTATTACAGCCCACCTGGTGTGGGAGAGACCAGAATGATGATGATGATGATGCTGAGGGGGGGGGGCTTCCAGGACTTGGATTCAGAAACAGTGATATTGTTCCAACTCAGGATGGCGAGAGATTTCCCTGGGACTTTGTCAGTGTTCTTGGGGGCTGCACTCATCCAGAGCATTGCAAAATATTCCACCACTTTTCATAACTTTGGTCTTGTAGATGGTGGACAGTGTTTGGAAATTCAGGACTTGAGAAATTCGCAACAGAATTCCCAGCCTCTGACTTGCTCTCATCGCCATGAATATTTATCAGGGTTGACTCGGACCATCGTTCCATGTATAATACTCAAACTTGTAACTCAATCTGACAAGTAATGGCTAGACTGTAACCTGATATTTGAATCAGATACTGGGTGAAAGTAACTTGCTTCCACCAATCCATCCGTCAAGGCTGTGATCATACCCTAACATTGAGTGGAGACCTTCAATCCCCAAAACTCTCACAGCACAACCAGTCCACTTGAGGCTGCTCAGTTCAACACATTCAACTTTATGTTGAGATACTCTCATGTCCATAAAGATGTACGTATGGACCATATCATGTTGGGAGGCCAGTTTCTGAGCTGTACATTTGACAGATTACAATGTAAACAGGATCAGAATCAGAATCAGAATCTTTCCACTTGGAAACATCCTTGAGTTGAGGGCAAGTTTATCGAGAAACAATTAAAAACTGAACATGGAGACAGAAAAGTTGATCGTGCAATATGTTTCCAGCAGCAGCTTAGACATGGAGGCCTGAGGCCTACTACATGGCTGAGGCACTCAGCACATTGAATGTTTTGGTTTGTTAACTGGGCTTCCTGAGTCCTAAGGTCAAAGAGATCACAGCAGATTCAGAAAGGATCCACAAAGTACATCAGTTGCCTGCACTAGATGACCCTAAATCACTTCATTTCTGTCACTGTCAATCAATAGGCAAATGTTTAAGGTCAACAAAATCTAGCCATTTTTCAATGGACTCCCAACACTGTCATTCAAAAGCTAGGAAGACAAATCCTTCAGAGTAACAAACTAACAAAGTTCTGCAAATCTGTTTTCAGCATGTCTTAATACACAAGCTCAAATACAATAGTGATGTTTCAGAGTATGTTTTAATCTCATTTTCAGGTAGATATATTTACAGAATTTGCACTTGTGTAAGAGGTCAATCGCCAATTTCATCATCGACCAGTTGTCAATTCTAATTGGCTTCTGGATCCACTTCCCATTCTGCGCTGAATGGACATGGCAGCTGATCGATTGATTAACAAGAGTGATTGGCCATCACTGATGATGTCATTTCCTGCTTAATAAAATGAGAGCTGCTCCTGGAATATAAATAGAAGTCCAAAGGGTGTGGTGATTTAGGTAGAGTTGGTGGTAATTCTAAGTTTGTGATTAGCCTGTGACTTGTCTTGGGTAGGCCAGTAGTATAATATTTGTCACAAAATGGCTTCCCAGATTTGTCAAAACTATCACCAGGATTGTGAAGCTGCTGTCAACAAGCAGATTAACCTGGAGCTCACTGCCTCCTATCTCTATCAGTCTTTGGTGAGTGTTGTCTCTATTTATAATTGCTTCTATTATGTGAAGTAAAGTTTTCCTTTTTCCTTTATCAAATTAACTTGATACTCCTGTAGATTGACTTTAGTTCTTACCTGTTTCACACTTCAAGATAAATGTGGTGTTACAGCAACAATGCAGTATGATACTGATGTGCAATAATGTATGCAAGGTGAAGTGTTCTTGGTTAGTGTACAATTCCCTGATATGGCTGTCACATGCAGTAACTGTTGTTTCACTAGGATTGTCAAAACAGGATATTTTACAGGAATAGCTTAGAAACCATTTAGGTCAACCATATGGAGGTATCCATTGACCAGCTGCCTTTCTGCTGCGTGAATGTATTCTGGTATGTTTGGTTTTATTTTCTGCTAATGCTAAATAAGCATCATACTAGATTTGATACTGTAAAAGGGAGTTATGGCAGTGTTTATCAATGAAACTTGGCTTATCTGAGCAGAGGTATTTAATGTCAGCCTGTGACTGGCCTCCACTTAAGTAGGCTCCAGCTGAGGCCTACTTAGCTTTCTGTATTATCCATTTGTGTGGGTGGTCAGGTAACCACTTGTCCTCCATCCCTTCACCTGGAGGAAGAGTCAATTTGCTGTAGTGTTGGTGTACACACAAGGTGGCTGGAGTAGTCTGACATTTCCCTTTGACTGGAGAAATGGAGGCCATCAAATCAGGATGGTATGAGAATTAAAATGGCCCATTTTTTTCCCAGTAATGATTTGCCCACGCCCTTCTGAAGTGTGAGAATCACCTAATTAGGTGTTTAGTGAGTGCTGCAGGGTACCTGGTAGATAATGGACATTGAAGGGAGGTGGAGAATGCAGTACCAATGGAGTGGGCTGTTTTATCCTGGATGGTGTCTCACTCTTGAATGTTGCAGGTACACACATCCAGACATGTGGTGAATATTCATCACACTCTGGGGCTCCTCTGTTTTACAGGTTCCCCTCTCAGATGAGAATGAAGTCCCTAGAGCTCTGATAGAGGTGGGAACAGCTTTCATTGGTGAACCAGTTAGCTTCTAATAAGGATGGATCACTCTCTTCCACTCTGACCTGAGTTGTGCCCCTTCATAATCCTCCCCCAACTGTTGGGGCCCAGTCTGGATCTGTCAAAACCACGAAGGTTGCCCAGACCCTAACCTTTCCTCATCAGAAAGGCAGTTGTATAGTGTATACTCCAGGAGGTGATGCAGCTGGTCAAACCATTCTGCTTTATAACCAACTATCGACATTCTCTGATAGAAGCACTGACAAAAGGAAACAGGAGTTTAAGACAATCCAACAACTTGGAACCTAATGGACTCAATTGCAACATAACAAAGGAACTGTTCCCATACCCACAACAGGCCAAAAACACCCCCTTTAGGAAATGGTAACTACAAACTCTGCTTCTTGCTGGCAGGAGAGTTTTCAGAGCATTCAAGTAAGAAACATCTATTTGAAGCATGGAACCTAGTTTCAGAGTAACAGCATCTCTGCTACTAGCGGTTTCTGCCAGTTAAACCAAGATTGGAGAATAACTGGGCTGGCCACTCCCGTCACTTTTTTTCCTCTTTGAAGAAGCTATTTCCAGACATAGCAGTACCTCTGCCTTTATGACCTGTCTTGAAGGGGGCACAAACCAAGGATGAAACATCCTGTTTAAAGGAGTAGCATTAACATAACATTCACTTGTGAGCATGATGGTTCAATGTCTGAGTCAATTATGGGTCTAAATCTAATGGTTTGAACTGCTCAAGTCAAACCAAGCATAGTGCTTTTCAGTTTACCTGCGGATGGTGTCACCAGCTTGATGTAATGGTTAATCAGAGTCACATGAGGTTTTCCCTGTCTTTGACTCTTCCTTGATCAAGTTACACTTTTCTAATCACTCAGTTGCTTGCTCACAATTCAAAGGCTCCTTGCACAGGCTTTCCTCAGCAAACCCTGGGTCCCTTCTCTCTCATTCCATTCCACTCATTCCCTTCCATACTCTGATATGAACACACTTGTACTGATCCAATCTATGGTCCAGACAATCCCAATGATCTACAACTTGCACAAAACTCTCTCCTGACTAAATTAGTGCCAGCAGTGTCCAACATCCACTTTAGCCCCAAAGGAACAATGTCGTTCCTTGCAGCAGCCTCATGGTTACTTTCTCATTGAATGGCAGGACAGGCTTGAGGGGCTGAATGGCCTACAGTCCCTGTGTTCTGATGTTTTGTACGTACTTTTCATTCAGAAAAATGTCCTGGTGACTGGGTATTCCCCTCTGGTTAATGGTGACTGGAGTAGACTGCACTTAGTACTCCAGTGGCTTTCCTTGTCACCCAACTGAACCCTCACCTTGTTAAAGGTTACAACTTCAGTTGGTTCCATGTAGAATATTTGAAATCTGCCATCCCAGACCTGGTCTGCACTGAAACAGACCCTCTAAGCCACTCTTCCATGCCAGCTAGATATCCCACATTAATCTAGTCCCATTTGCCACATATCACTCTAAATACCTCCCATTCATATACCCATCCAGATGCCTTTGAAATGTGGTAACTGTACCGGCCTGCTACTTCCTTTGGCAGCTCATTCCATACACCTTCTGGAAACAGCTGCTGCCTGGGTCCATTTATGTCCATCCCTCATGTTAACCCTGTGCTGTCTAGCTTTGGGACCCCACCCCACCACAAATACATCCTGAACGCTAGTTTCCTTTTTATTGAAGAGTTTCAGTCCATGTCTAATACCTTCCAATTCTAATGGTGTTAATGAGCAGAAACATGAATTTCGTGTTTCTCTCCTCTGATGCTGTACCAGACCTGCTGAGCAACACACCATCTGTTTAATCCAAATTAAAACATGGATGTTGCATGTCCTCAGGAGGAAGCTGGGGTGAAGAGCTGCTGGCTTGAATAGACAGGTAGTCTGAGGGCTAAATTAGTCTTCCGTTCTGATAACTGGAATTGGGGCCAGTGATGTGTTAATGGGATGTAAATGGTTCTCTTTCAGATGTCGTACTTTGACCGGGATGATGTTGCCCTGCACCATTTCTCCCAGTTCTTCAAAGCTCAGTCCCAGGAGAAGCAGGAACATGCAGAGAAGCTGCTGAAATTCCAGAATCAGCGTGGAGGCAGAGTCCTCCTCCAGGATGTGAAGGTGGGAATGTTGGGGAAGGGATTGGCTGATCTTGTGATGTGGCTTCAATCCACCAGTAACAGGGTTTGCTCACCCTGAAGGGGTAAGTGAAGAGTAGCTTGTCTTCCCATATAATCTCTTTCATTTCCAATTCACTGCATAGAAACAGGCCCTTTCAGCTACCATATCTAGCTGACCAAACTACACTAAACCCACCTACTTGCACTTAGTCCTTCACACACTGTACCCTGGCATTTGCAGTATTTGTCCAGATGTTACTGCAATGTCACTGGACTAGCTGCCTCCCAACACACCTCAGGTGGTGCATTCCATATTTATGAAGTTTCCTGAGATCCCACTAAATCCCTTCCTCCTCAAATTATCTTCTGGACTCGAGGATGGTCCTGGCACTACAGTATCTCAGTGCCAGCAACCCAGGTCCAATTCCAGCCTCTGGGAACTGATCAAAGATGTGCCAGTCAGTTTGGTCATGCTAGGCATTCCAGTTTCCAGGGATACACAGGCTACATTTATCCCTAAACAGGATTACAGGGTTAGGTTTGTCAGTGTGGGACCCTCTGGAGGGTTGATGTGGACAAATGACTGACTTCACCTCACTGTAGGGATTCTGTTCCTTAACTGTCCTTTGTTTCCATGTTTCAGAAGCCAGAGAGGGATGAGTGGGGTAACGGTCTGCAGGCAATGCAGGTTGCCCTGGATCTGGAGAAGAATGTGAACCAGAGTTTGCTGGATCTACACCAACTTGCCACTGCCCAGACTGACCCTCATGTAAGCTTCACCTCATTCTCATTCTCATCACTGCCAGACCCTCAGGGTAACACTTCACTGGTTGGTCTCTGTGGGTTTGAAATTCAATAATGTAACATATTTGGGGAGATGTGATTTGGTGATGCCAGTGTCAGACTGGGGTGTACAAAGTTAAAACTAACACCACCAAGTTATAGTCCAACAGGCTTACTCAGAAGCTCTAGCTTCCAGACTAATACTCTTTGACCACGTGAAGAAGCAGCACTCTGAAAGCCAGTGCTTCTGAATAAACCTGTTGGACAAAACCTGATGTTGTGATTTTTAACTTTATCCAGATATAACATTGTAACCACCAGTGTGGATCTGGAATGATTAATCCTACAACTCTTCAGCAAGGAGGAACTTGGATTGTAATCTGGTGGGAGTGCTGAAGTGATATTAGCCACTGAATCCTCATTCAGGACCATTGCAGTGGAACGAACACCATACACCACAATACAACTCGGCTCCACTTAAATGGCAAGATGTGCCAGCTGAGAGGCTAATATATTCACCAGTACAAAATCTCTAGTTTGGATTTGAGTTGTCTAGAGCTATTACTGTCAAGTATGTTTTGCAGTGGGAATTCTCCAACCTGTCTTGGATTGTGCTCATGTAGTGAGTTGTAATATTCCTGTGTTCCAGCTGTGTGACTTCCTGGAGACTCACTATTTGGATGAGGAGGTTGAGATCATCAAGCGACTTGGGGACTACATCACCAACCTGAAGCGTCTGGGAGCCCCTGAGAATGGGCTGGGAGAGTACCTGTTTGACAGGCTCTCACTGGAGGACAGCAGTTAGTGGGGCATGGGGTACTGTCTGCTTTTGTCTGAATGCATTACTGACTTCACTTGGACAATCTGGCTCTCTTTTTTTTTTCCTTCTCCCCCACCCCCCCCATACCACCTGAATGGAAACACAAAGTATTTTATTTGATCTTGCTTTTTGTCCTTCATTCAGACCACTGATCCTTCTCTCCAATTTGTTTGCTATCTCTGGGGGGGCTTGATTCAGTAATCATCCTGCAATTTGGCTCACATCACTGGACTAAAACACCTCACCAAATGTCTCCCCTTCACTTTTACACCTCCGCCAACACTCTGCACCCCAGTGGACAGGAAGAACTAGATGGGGTTGTTGTAACTACAATTCAAGCTATTGTGCCCCCATGTGAGGTTGGGTGTTTTACACTCTGGAGTAGAAAACCTTTTTTTTTTTTAAATGATTCTTTTCTTTTGTCCAAGAATTATACTTTTCTTTGGACTAATACCTACACATTCAGGCAAACAGTGGGCAGGGAAGTTTTCATACCTCACAAGACCAAACATCCATTTCCCTAGACACCCTAAATCTTTGATTCCACGTTCATTTCCAGATTTGCTCATCAAGTGTTCACCTCCACATCATTGTCTTCCTTCACTGTAGAGGTGCTCCACAATTTGGAATCAAAAACTGCATGATTGGGATGACCAGATCTGTTCACCTCTTCCTTATGGGCTTTGGGTGAGGTCCATGAGGTTCTGGTTTCTAACGCGATGGTAGAACCAGCTAATGATATGATCTCAATTTGGCTGGTTATAGCTCCCCATGGAACTCTAACGTGACCAGGATATTCTAAGTGCTACTGTTTTCTTTTACCTCTGTGCCCAGCCTTAAGAGCCCAGTGGTGTTCAGACCAGCACAGGGGCCTGTGATCTTCACCCCTTCCCTTGTTACAGCCCTTATCAGTGGGGTATAAAGAGTGGCTCATTGCTCTGTCATCTGAATAAAACATGCAGCACCTGATGAGCACCTTGATTAAATACCCATTTGAGCACAACTAGGAGTCAATCCACAGCAGGGGAGTTCTTCCCCACAGTAGCACTGTTATCCCACTGTATCTTCCCTCATTTTTGTGTACCTCCCTATCTGAAGACTCACTCCTAACACTGCCTCTGCACTTTCAATAAACCTCAAGCCTGCCCACCCAGAATTGGGGTAATTCCCTACAGAAACACATTCCTGGGAGTCAGCTGAAGAAATTCTCCTGAGCTACATTGAATTAATACACATGCTCCCATCGTCCCCTACAGCTGAAATGAGCAGGCTGACTGTGATCTGGGAATAACACAGCAATGCTTGAGGTTAGATGCTTCCACCTGGTTTACTCTTGCTGCTAAAGTCAGCAGTTTGCAGTCCAAGCTGATCCCTGCCTCCTCCCAGCTGCCCATGTGCTGAAGGGTTCTCCTGATGCAGTTTGATTTGACCCAGTGATGTTGAAGGAGCAGTGATTTCTCTCCAAGTTGGGGAGTGCTGTCATCTTGAAAGGAAAACCTGGAGATGCTGACTCTCCTGTACAGCTGCTCCTTCATCTTTGGGGTTTCAGGGATCGGGGGTTAGGGAGGGGGCTCTGCTGGTGATTGTTTGAGTGAATATTGTAATGAGCATACACTGCAGCCTTCAAGGAGGGTTTAGGTCCTTAACATATTTCATTCCACAACGTAAAACCTTTTATTGTAAACAATCAAGTCATGCCGACATACTCTCTACAGTGCAGGCTGAGGCCATTCAGCCCATTGAGTCTGCACCAATTATCTGACCAGCATCCTGGTCCGACCCATCCAATCTTCTTAACCCTGCATTTCCCATGGCCGATTCACCAATCCTGCGCATCTTTGGACTGTGGGAGGAAACTGGAGCAGTCATTTGATACCCACACAGACCCAGGGAGAGCATGCACACTCTATACACAAACACACTCACCCGAGGCTGGAATCAAACCCAGGTCCCTGCGAACCACTGAGCCACTACACCATCCTCAGGAAACACATCGCTGCACACCAGTAGAGTCATAGAGTCATACATCACAGAAGCATACCCTTTCGTCCAACCTGTCCACGCCGACCAGATTTCCAAAACTGTACCAGTTGCCCTTGCCTGCATTTGGCCCATGTCTCTCTAAAACCTTCCCATTCATGTATCCATCCAAATGTGTTTTAAATGTTATAATTGTACCTGCCTCCACCACTGCCTCTGGCAGCTTGTTCCATGTACACAGCACCCTCTGTCTGAAAGGATTGTCCCTCACGTCCCTATTTTAATCTTTCCCCTCTCACCTTTAGCCTATGCCCCTCTAGTGTTGTACTCCCACTCCCCCATCCCAGGGTGGTTTTTATTGGTCAATCTTCAGTGTACCAATCAGAAGGCTGCGTTTCGTGCCCAGCCACAGTTACCCTTCAGGTGGTGGTGATGAGCTGGTTATTACAGCCCACCTGGTGTGGGAGAGACCAGAATGATGATGCTGCTGCTGCTGCTGAGGCGGGGGGGGCTTCCGGGACTTGGATTCAGAAACAGTGATATTGTTCCAACTCAGGATGGCGAGAGATTTCCCTGGGGCTTCGTCAGTGTTGGGGCTGGATTCAGCCAGAAATTGGAAAGTATTCCATCACTTTTACTTGTAGATGGTGGACAGTGTTTGGAAAGTCATGGGTTGAGAAATTCCCAACAGAATTCCCAGCTTCAGACCTGCTCTCATCGCCATGAATATTTATCAGGGTTGACCTCGGACCATGGTTCCATGAACAATATTCAAAGTTGTAACTCAATCTGACAAGTAATGGCTAGACTGTAACCTGGTATTTGAATCAGATACTGGGTCAAAGTAACTTGCTTCCACCAATCCATCCGTCAAGGCTGTGATCATACCCTAACATTGAGTAGGCACCTTCAATCCCCAAACTCTCACAGCACAACCACTCAACTGGAGGCTGCTCAGTTCAACACAATCAACTTTAGGTTGAGATACTCTCATATCCATAAAGATGTGCGTATGAACCACATCGAGTTGAGAGGCCAGTTTCTGAGCTGCATATTTTACAGATTGCAATGTAAACAGAACCAGAATCTTCCCATTTGGAAACATCCTTGAGCTGAGGGACTGGTCCTTCTTGAAACAATTAATAACTAAACATGGAGACAGAAAAATTGATCATGCAGTATGTTTCTAACAGCAATTTAGGAATGGAAGCCTGAGGCCTACTACATAGCTGACGCACTCAGCGCATTCACCATTTTGGTTTGTAAACTGGGTTTCCTGAGACCTAAGGTCAAAAAGATCACAGCAGATTCAGAAAGGATCCACAAAGTACATCAGTTCCCTCCACTAGATGACCCAAAAGCACTTCATTTCTGTCACTGTCAATCAATAGGCAAATGTTTGATGTCAACAAAATCTAGCCATTTTTCAATGGACTCCCAACACTGTCATTCAAAAGGTAGGAAGACAAATGCCTCAGATTAACAAACTAACAAATTTCAGCAAATCTGTTTTCAGCATGTCTTAATTCACAACCCCAGGAACAATAGTGAAGTTTTAGAGTATGTTTTAATCTCATTTTCAGGTAGATATTTTTACAGAATTTGCACTTGTGTAAGAGGTCAAAGGTCAATTACCAATTTCATCATCCACTGGTTGTCAATTCTAATTGGCTTCTGGATCCAATTCCCATTCTGCGCTGAATGGACATGGCAGCTGATCGATTGATTAACAAGAGTGATTGGCCATCACTGATGATGTCATTTCCTGCTTAATAAAATGAGGTCTGCTTGGAAGTATAAATAAAAGTCCAAAGGCTGTGGTGATTTAGGTAGAGTTGGTGGTAATTCTAAGTTTGTGGTTGGCTTGTGACTTGTCTTTGGTAGGCAAGTAGTACAATATTTGTCACAAAATGGCTTCCCAGGTTTGTCAAAACTATCACCAGGATTGTGAAGCTGCTGTCAACAAGCAGATTAACCTGGAACTCACTGCCTCCTATCTCTATCAGTCTTTGGTGTGCATTGTCTCTATTTATAATTGCTTCTATTATGGGAGGTAAAGTTTTCCTTATTTCAAATCAACTTGATGGTCCTGTAGATTGACCTTTTTTGTAGCTCTTACCTGTTTCACAATTCAAGATAAGACCATAAGACATAGGAGTGGAAGTAAGGCCATTTGGCCCATCGAGTCCACTCTGCCATTCAATCATGGCTGATGGGCATTTCAACTCCACTTACCTACATTCTCTCCGTAGCCCTTAATTCCTTGTGACATCAAGAATTTATTGATTTCTGCCTTGAAGGCATTTAGTGTCCCAGCTTCCACTGCACTCTGCGGCAATGAATTCAACAGGCCCACCACTGTCTGGCTGAAGAAATGTCTCTGCATTTCTGTTCTGAATTTACCACCTCTAATTCTAAGGCTGTGTCCATGGGTCGTAGTCTCCTTGCCAAATGGAAACAATTTCCTACTGTCCACCCTCTCCAAGCCATGTATTATCTTCTAAGTTTCTATTAGATCTCCCCTTAATCTTAACTCCAATGAATACATATGAGGAACTCAGCTGTTCCTCATGTTACACCTACCATTCCAGGGATCGTCCATGTGAATCTCTACTGGACACGCTCCAGTGCCAGTATGTCCTTCCTGAGGTGTGGGGACCAAAACTGGACACGTAAACCAAATGGGGCCTAAACAAAGCTTTATAAAGTCTCAGTAGCACAATGGTGCTTTTATATTCCAACCCTCTTGAGATAAGTGACAACATTGCATTCACTTTCTTAATCACAGACTCAACCTGCATGTTTGCCTTTAGAGAATCCTCAACTAGCACTCCCAGATCCTTCTGTACTTTGGCTTTACGAATTTTCTCACCGTTTAGAAAGTAGTCCATGCTTTTATTCTTTTTTCTAAAGAGCAAGACCTTGCATTTGCTCACATTGAATTCCATCAGTCATTTCCTGGACCACTCTCCCAAACTGTCTAGATCCTTCTGCAGCCTCCCCACTTCCTCAGTACTACCTGCCTGTCCACCTAACTTTGTATCATTGGCAAACTCTGCTAAACATTCCCCAGTCCCTTCATCCAGGTCATTAATACGTAATGTGAACAGCTGCAGCCCCAACACTGAACTCTGCGGGACACCGCTTGTCACCGGCTGCCATTCCGAAAAAGAACCTCTTGTTCCCAACTCTCTTCTGTCAGACAGCAAATCCCCAATCCATACCAGTAGCTCACCTCTAACACCATGGGCCCTCACCTTGCTCAGCAGCCTCCCGTGTGGCACCTTATCAAAGGCCTTTTGGAAGTCTAGAGAGACCACGTCGACTGGGTTTCCCTGGTCTAACCTACTTGTCACCTCTTCAAAGAACTCCAACAGGTTTGTCAGGCACGACCTCCCCTTACTAAATCCATATTGACTTGTTCTAATCTGACCCTGCTCTGCCAAGAATTTGGAAACCTCATCCTTAATGATGGATTCTAGAATTTTACCAACAACAGAGGTTAGGCTAATTGGCCTATAATTTTCCATCTCTTGTCTTGCTCCTTTCTTGAACAAGGGAGTTACAACAGTGATCTTCCAATCATCCGGGACTTTCCCTGACTCTAGTGACTTTTGAAAGATCTCAACCAACGCCTCCACTATTTCCTCAGCCACCTCCCTCGAACTCCAGGATGTATCCCATCGGGGCCTGGAGATTTGTCAATTTTAAGACCTTTTTAACTTTTCTGGCACTTTCTCTTTTGTAATGGCAACCATACTCAACTCAACCCCCTGCGTCCCTTTAATTGTTGGGATATTACTCATGTCTTCCACTGTGAAGACTGATGCAAAGTACTTAGGTTCTCCTGCTATTTCCTTATCTCCTATCACGAGGCTTCCAGCATCAGTTTGAAGTGGCCCAATGTCTACTTTTGTCTGTCGTTTGTTATGTATTGAAAGAAACTTTTACTATCAGTTCTAATATTACTGGCTAGCCTTCCTTCATATTTGATCCTCTTCTTCCTTATTTCTTTCTTTGTTATCATCTTTGTTTTTGTAGCCTTCCCAATCTTCTGATTTCCCAGTGATCTTGGCCACTTCATAGGATCTCCTTTCTTTGATAGATTTCCTCACTTCCTTTATCAGCCATGGCTGTCTAATTCCTCCCTGGATAATCTTTCTCTTCTTGGGGATGAACCTCTGTACAGTGTCGTCAATTTTACCCACCATCTCCTGCCATTTTTGCTCTACTGTCTTCCCTGCTAGGCTCTGCTTCCAGTCTACTTTCATCAGTTCCCCTCTCATGCCCTCATAATTATCTTTCTTCAACTGTAACACCATTACATCCGATTTTGCCTTCTCTTTCAAACTGCAGACTGAACTCTACCATATTATGATCGCTGCTTCCTAAGGGTTCCCTTACTTTAAGATCTTTTTATAAGGTCTGGTTCATTGCAAAGCACTAGGTCCAGAATAGCCTGCTCCCTTGTGGGCTCCATGACAAGCTGTTCCAAAAAGCCATCCTGTAAGCATTCCATCAAATCAGGATGGTATGAGAATTAAAATGAGGTTGGGTGTTTTCCACTCTGGAGTAGAAAACCTTTCTTTTAAATGATTCTTTTGTCCAACAATTATACTTTTTTGCCGAAAGCTGTAGGCATTAATCCAAATAGTGGGCAGGGAAGTTCCATACCTCATCAAAATATCAGCTCCAGACATCCATTTCCCGAGACATCCTACAACTTTGATTCCAAGTTCATTTCCACATTTGCCCATAAAGTGTTCACCTCAACATCAATACCTTCCTTCACTTTGAAAGGACTCTGCAATTTGGAATCAAAAACTGCATCATCTGGGTGACCAGATGTGCTTGCCTCTCTTAGGCTTTTGGGTGAGATCCATCAGGTTCTGGTTTCTACCCAGATGGTGGAATGGTATGATCTCAATTTGTCTGGTATAGCTTCCCTTTGGAATTCCACCATGACCAGGATATTCTAAATGCTACTGTTTTCTTTTTCCTCTGAGCCGAGCTTTAGGAGCCCAGTGGTGTTCAGACCAGCACAGGGGCCTGTGAATTTCGCCCTTTCCCTTGTTACAGCCCTTAGCAGTGGGGTACATAGATTGGCTCATTGCTCTGTAGTCTGAATAAAACATGCAGCTCCTGATGAGCACCTTGATTGAATACCCACTTTACCTCAACTAGGAGTCGATGCACAGCAGGGGGGAGTTTTTCCCAGCAGTAGCACTAATATCCCACTGTGTCTCCCTCACTTTTGTGTACCTCCCTATCTGAAGACTCACTCCTAACACCGCTCCTGCACGTTCAATAAACCTCAAGCCTGCCCACCCAGAGCTGGGATAATTCACTGCAGAAACACATTCCTGGGAGTCAGCTGAAGAAATTCTCCTGAGCTGCATTGAATTAATACACATGCTCCCATCGTCACCTACAGCTGAAATGAGCAGGCTGACTGTGATCTGGGAATAACACAGCAATGCTTGAGGTTAGATGCTTCCATCTGGTTTACTCTTGCTGCTGAAGTCAGCAGTTTGCAGTCCAAGCTGATCCTTGCTTCCTCCCAGCTTCCCATGTGCTGAAGGATTCTCCTGATGCAGTTTGATTTGACCCAGTGATGTTGAAGGAGCAGCGATTTCTCTCCAAGTTGGGAGTGCTGTCATTCTGAAAGGAAAACCTGGAGATGCTGACTCTCCTGTACAGCTGCTCCTTCATCTTTGGGGTTTCAGGGATCGTGGGTTAGGGAGGGGGCTCTCCTGGTGATTGTTTGAGTGAATTTTGTAATGAGCAGACACTGCAGCCTTCAGGGACGGTTTAGGTCCTTAACATATTTATCCCACAACGTAAAACCTTTTACTGCAAATAATCAAGTCATGCTGACATACTCTCTACAGTGCAGGCTGAGGCCATTCAGCCCATCGATTCTGCACCAATTATCTGAACAGCATCCTGTTCAGATCCATCCAATCCTCTTAACCCTGCATTTCCCATGGCCAATTCACCGATCCTGCACATCTTTGCACTGTGGTTCGAAACTGGAGCACTCATATGAAACCCACACAGACCCAGGGAGAGCATGCACACTCTATACACACACACACTGGAATCAAACCCAGGTCCCTGGTGCTGTGAGGCAGCAGTGCTACCAACTGAGCCACCACACCATCCTAAAGAAACATCTTGTTGCACACCAGTGAAGTCATAGAGTCATACATCACAGAATCAGACCCTTCGGCCCAACCTGTCCATGCCGACCAGATTTTCAAAACTGTACCAGTTGCCCTTGCCTGCATTTGGCCCATGTCTCTCTCAAACCTTCCCATTCATGTATCCGTCCAAATGTGTTTTAAATGTTATAATTGTACCCGCCTCCACCACTTCCTCTGGCAGCTCGTTCCATGTACACAGCACACTCTCTCTGAAAAGGTTGACCCTCATGCCCCTATTTTCATCTTTCCCCTCCCACTTTAAGCCTCTGCCCCTCTAGTGTTGTACTCCCACTCCCCCATCACAGCGTGGTTTCTATTGGTCAATCTTCAGTGTGCCAATCAGAAGGCTACGTTTCGTACCCAGCCACAGTTACCCTTCAGGTGGTGGTGATGAGCTGGTTATTACAGCCCACCTGGTGTGGGAGAGACCAGAATGATGCTGCTGCTGCTGAGGGGGGGGGGAGTGGGGGTGGGGGGGGGTGGGGGGGGGTGGGGGGGGGTTGGGGGGGGGTGTGGAGGGGGTGGGGGGTGTGGGGGGGGGTAGGGGGTGGGGGGGAGGCTTCCGGGACTTGGATTCAGAAACAGTGATATTGTTCCAACTCCGGATGGCGAGAGATTTCCCTGGGGCTTCGTCAGTGTTGGGGCTGGATTCAGACAGAAAATTGGAAAGTATTCCACCACTTTTCATAACTTTGGTCTTGTAGATGGTGGAGAGGCTTTGGAAATTCACGAGTTGAGAAATTCGCAACAGAATTCCCAGCCTCTGACTTGCTCTCATCGTCATGAATATTTATCAGGGTTGACTCTGACCATGGTTCCATGTATAATACTCAAACTTGTAACTCAATCTGACAAGTAATGGCTAGTTCTGTAATCTGGTATTTGAATCAGATACTGGGTCAAAGTAACTTGCTTCCACCAATCCATCCATCAAGGCTGTGATCATACCCGAACATTGAGTGGGCACCTTCAATCCCTAAACTCTCACAGCACAACCAGTCCACTGGAGGCTGCTCAGTTCAACACATTCAACTTTAGGTTGAGATATTCTCATGTCCATAAAGATGTGCGTATGGACCACATCGAGTTGGGAGGCCAGTTTCTGAGCTGTACGTTCGACAGATTACAATGTAAACAGGATCAGAATCAGAATCAGAATCTCTCCACTTGGAAACATCCTTGAGTTGAGGGCTAGTTTATCTTGAAACAATTAAAAACTGAACATGGAGACAGAAAAGTTGATCGTGCAATATATTTCCAGCAGCAGTTTAGACATGGAGGCCTGAGGCCTACTACATGGCTGAGGCACTCAGCACATTTAATGTTTTGGTTTGTAAACTGGGCTTCCTGAGACCTAAGATCCAAAAGATCACAGCAGATTCAGAAAGGATCCACAAAGTACATCAGTTGCCTGCACTAGATGACCCAAAAGCACTTCATTTCTGTCACTGTCAATCAATAGGCAAATGTTTAAGGTCAACAAAATCTAGCCATTTTTCAATGGACTCCCAACACTGTCATTCAAAAGCTAGGAAGACAAATCGTTCAGAGTAACAAACTAACAAAGTTCTGCAAATCTGTTTTCAGCATGTCTTAATACACAAGCTCAAATACAATAGTGATGTTTCAGAGTATGTTTTAATCTCATTTTCAGGTAGATATATTTACAGAATTTGCACTTGTGTAAGAGGTCAATCGCCAATTTCATCATCGACCAGTTGTCAATTCTAATTGGCTTCTGGATCCACTTCCCATTCTGCGCTGAATGGACATGGCAGCTGATCGATTGATTAACAAGAGTGATTGGCCATCACTGATTATGTCATTTCCTGCTTAATAAAATGAGAGCTGCTCCTGGAATGTAAATAAAAGTCCAAAGGGTGTGGTGATTTAGGTAGAGTTGGTGGTAATTCTAAGTTTGTGATTAGCCTGTGACTTGTCTTGGGTAGGCCAGTAGTACAATATTTGTCACAAAATGGCTTCCCAGATTTGTCAAAACTATCACCAGGATTGTGAAGCTGCTGTCAACAAGCAGATTAACCTGGAGCTCACTGCCTCCTATCTCTATCAGTCTTTGGTGAGTGTTGTCTCTATTTATAATTGCTTCTATTATGTGAAGTAAAGTTTTCCTTTTTCCTTTATCAGATTAACTTGATGCTCCTGGAGATTGACTTTAGTAGCTCTTACCTGTTTCACAATTCAAGATAACTGTGGTGTTACAGCAACAATGCAGTATGATACTGATGTGCAATAATGTATGCAAGGTGAAGTGTTCTTGGTTAGTGTACAACTCCCTGATATGGCTGTCACATGCAGTAACTGTTGTTTCCCTAGGATTGTCAAAACAGGATATTTTACAGGAATAGCTTAAAAACCATTTAGGTCAACCATATGGAGGTATCCATTGACCAGCTGCCTTTCTGCTGCTTTAATGTATTCTGGTATGTTTGGTTTATTTTCTGCTAATGCTAAATAAGCATCATACTAGATTTGATACTGTAAAAGGGAGTTATGGCAGTGTTTATCAATGAAACTTGGCTGATCTGAGCGGAGGTATTTAATGTCAGCCTGTGAATGGCCTCCACTTAAATAGGCTCCAGTTGAGGCCTATTTACCTTTCTGTATTATCCATTTGTGTGGATGGTCAGGCTGCCACTGGTTGTCCATCCCTTCACCTGGAGGAAGAGTCAATTTGCTGTAGTGTTGGTGTACCCACAAGGTGGCTGGAGTAGTCTAAAATTTGACTGACTGAAGAAATGGAGACCATCAAATCAGGATGGTATGAGAATTAAAAAGGCCCATTTTTTTTCCCAGTAATGATTTGCCTACGCCCTTCTGAAGTGTTAGAATGACCCATTTGGAAGGTGTTTAGTGAGTGCTGCAGGGTACCTGGTAGATAATGGACACTGAAGGGAGGTGGAGAATGCAGTACCAATGGAGTGGGCTGTTTTATCCTGGATGGTGTCTCACTCCTGAATGTTGCAGGTACACACATCCAGACATGTGGTGAATATTCATCACACTCTGGGCTCCTCTGTTCTCTCTGAGATGAGAATGAAGTCCCTAGAGCTCTGATGGAGGTGGGAACAGCTTTCATTGGTGAACCAGTTAGCTTTTAATAAGGATGGATCACTCCCTTCCAGTCTGACCTGAGTTGTGCCCTTTCATAATCCTCCACCAACTGTTGGGGCCCAATCTGGATCTATCAAAACCACTAAAGTTGCCCAGACCCTAACCTTTCCTCATCAGAAAGGCAGTTGTATAGTATACTCCAGGAGGTGATGCAGCTGGTCAGACCATTCTGCTTTATACAAACAACTATCGACATACTATGGTAGAAGCACCAACAAAAGGAAACAGGTGTTTAAGACAATCCAACAACTTGGAACCTAATGGACTCAATTGCAACATAACAAAGGAACTGTTCCCATACCCACAACAGGCCAAAAACACCCCCTTTAGGAAATGGTAACTACAAACTCTGCTTCTTGCTGGCAGGAGAGTTTTCAGAGCATTCAAGTAAGAAACATCTGTTTGAAGCATGGAACCTAGTTTCAGAGTAACAGCATCGCCGCTACTAGCGGTTTCTGCCTGTTAAAACAAAACCAAGATTGGAGAATAACTGAACTGGCCACTCCCCTGTCATTTTTTCCTCTGAAGTAGCTATTTCCAAACATAGCAGCACCTCTTCCTTTTATGACCTGTCTTCAAGGGGGCACAAACCAAGGATGAAACACCCTGCTTAAAGGAGTAGCATTAACATAACATTCACTTGTGAGCATGATGGTTCAATGTCTGAGTCAAATATGGGTGTAAATCTAATGGTTTGAACTGCTCAAGTCCAACCAAGCATAGTGCTTTTCAGTTTAACTGTGGATGGTGTCACCAGCTTGATGTAATGGTTAATCTGAGGTGCATGAGGTTTTCCCTGTCTCGAACTCTTCCTTGATCAAGTTACACTTTTCTAAGCACTCAGTTGCTTGCTCACAATTCAAAGGCTCCTTGCACAGGCTTTCCTCAGCAAATCCCAGGTCCCCTTTCTGTCATTCCATTCCACTCATTCCCTTCCATACTCTGATATGAACCCATTTGTACTGATCCAATCTATGGTACAGACAATCCCAATGATCTACAACTTGCACAAAACCCTCTCTTGATTTAAATTAGTGCCAGCAGTGTCCAACATCCACTTTAGCCCCAAAGGAACAATGTAGTTCCTTGCAGCAGCCTCATGGTTACTTTCTCATTGAATGGCAGGACAGGCTTGAGGGGCTGAATGGCCTACAGTCCCTGTGTTCTGATGTTCTGTATCTCTAGTCCATTCAGAAAAATGTCCTGGTGACTGGGTATTCCCCTCTGGTTAATGGTGACTGGAGTAGACTGCACTTCGTACTCCAGTGGCTTTCCTTGTCACACAACCGAACCCTCACCTTGTTAAAGGTTACAACTTCAGTTGGTTTCATGCAGTATACTTGATATACCATCCTAGACCTGGTCTGCACAGAAACAGACCCACTAAGCCACTCTTCCATGCCAGCCAGATATCCCACATTAATCTAGTCCCATTTGGCACATATCACTCTAAATACCTCCCATTCATATACCCATCCAGATGCCTTTGAAATGTGGTAATTGTACCAGCCTCCTACTTCCTTTGGCAGCTCATTCCATACACCACCTTCTAGAAAAAGCTGCTGCTTGGATCCACTTATGTCCATCCCTCATGTTAACCCTGTGCTGTCTAGCTTTGGACCCCCACCCCACCACAAATACATCCTGCACTCTCGTTTCCTTGTATTGAAGAGTTTCAGTCCATGTCTAATATCTTCCAATTCTAATGGTGTTAATGAGCAGAAACATGAATTTCGTGTTTCTCTCCTCTGATGCTGTACCAGACCTGCTGAGGAACTCACCAGCTGTTTAATCCAAATTAAAACATGGATGTTGCATGTCCTCAGGAGGAAGCTGGGGTGAAGAGCTGCTGGCTCACTGGACAACACTGGGATATTAAAATGGCTGAGAATGCAGAGGATTAATAACTGCTTGAATAGGCAGGCAGTCTGAGGGCTAAATTAGTCTCTACTTCTCCCAACTAGAATTGGGCCCAGTGATGTGCTAATGGATGTAAATGGTTCTCTTTCAGATGTCGTACTTTGACCGGGATGATGTTGCCCTGCACCATTTCTCCCAGTTCTTCAAAGCTCAGTCCCAGGAGAAGCAGGAACATGCAGAGAAGCTGCTGAAATTCCAGAATCAGCGTGGAGGCAGAGTCCTCCTCCAGGATGTGAAGGTGGGAATGTTGGGGAAGGGATTGGTTGATCTCGTGATGTGGCTTCAATCCACCAGTAACAGGGTTTGTTCATCCTGAAGGGGGAAGTGAAGAGTAGCTTGTCTTCCCATATGATCTCTTCCATCTCCCACTCACTGCATAGAAACAGGCCCTTTCAGCTACCATACCTAGCTGACCAAACTACACTAATCCCACCTACCTGCACTTAGTCCTTCACACACTGTACCCTGGCATTTGCAGGATTTGTCCAGATGTTACTGCAATGTCACTGGACTAGCTGTCTCCCCCCACAATCCTCAGGTGAGCATTCCATATTTATGAAGTTTCCTGAGATCCCACTAAATCCCTTCCTCCAATTATCTTCTGGACTCTAGGATGGTCCTGGCACTGCAGTATCTCAGTGCCAGCAACCCAGGTCCAATTCCAGCCTCTGGGAACTGATCAAAGATGTGCCAGTCAGTTTGGTCATGCTCAGCATTCCAGTTTCCAGGAATACACAGGCTACATTTGTCCCTAAACAGCATTACAGGGTTGGGTAGGTCAGTGTGGGACCCTCTGGAGGGTTGATGTGGACAAATGACTGACTTCACCTCACTGTAGGGATTCTGATCCTTAACTGTCCTTTGTTTCCATGTTTCAGAAGCCAGAGAGGGATGAGTGGGGTAACGGTCTGCAGGCAATGCAGGTTGCCCTGGATCTGGAGAAGAATGTGAACCAGAGTTTGCTGGATCTACACCAACTCGCCACTGCCCAGACTGACCCTCATGTAAGCTTCACCTTCTCATTCTCATCACTGCCAGACCCTCAGGGCAACACCTCACTGGTTGGTCTCTGGGTTTGAAATTCAATAATGCAACACGTGCCAAGATGTGATTTGGTGATGCCAGTGTCAGACTGGGGTGTACAAAGTTAAAACTAACACCACCAGGTTATAGTCCAACAGGCTTATTCAGAAGCTTGAGCTTCCAAACTAATATTCTTCGACCACCTAAAGAAGCAGCACTCTGAAAGCCAGTGCTTCTGAATAAACCTGTTGGACAAAACCTGATGTTGTGATTTTTAACTTTGTCCAGATATCACGTTGTAACCACCAGTGTGGATCTGGAATGATCAATCTTACAACTCTTCAGCAAGGAGGTCAAGGAGGAACTTGGATTGTAATCTGGGAGTGCTGAAGTGAGATTGGTCACTGAATCCTCATTCAGGACCATTGCAGTGGAATGATCACCATCCACCACAATACAACTCAGCTCCACTTAACTGGCAAGATGTGGCAGCTGAGAGGCTAATATATTCAGCAGTACAAAATCTCTAGTTTGGATTTGAGTTGTCTAGAGCTATTACTGCCAAGTATGTTTTGCAGCAGAATTCTCCAACCTGTCTTGGATTGTGCTCATGTAATATTCCTGTGTTCCAGCTGTGTGACTTCCTGGAGACTCACTATTTGGATGAGGAGGTTGAGATCATCAAGCGACTTGGGGACTACATCACCAACCTGAAGCGTCTGGGAGCCCCTGAGAATGGGCTGGGAGAGTACCTGTTTGACAGGCTCTCACTGGAGGACAGCAGTTAGTGGGGCATGGGGTACTGTCTGCTTTTGTCTGAATGCATTACTGACTTCACTTGGACAATCTGGCTCCTCCCTAGGGAGAAGGAATATGTTGGCAAGAATGTAATGGCTGTACCACCTGAATGGAAATGGATAAAATGTTCTGCTGACTTTTGCTTTTTGTCCATCATTTGGACCACTGATCTTTTTTATTTTGCTATGTGAGGTGCTTGATGTCAGTAATCATCCTGCAATTTGGCTCATCACTTGTCTAAATGTCTCCTCTTCACTCTTCCACCTCAGCTGACACTCCACACCCCAGTGGACAGGAATAACTAGATGGGGTTGTTGTAACTAAAATTCAAGCTATCGTGCCCCCATGTGAGGTTGGTATCTTACAATGTGGAGTATAAGACCTTGTTTGTTTTTTAAATGATTCTTTTCTTTTGTCCAAGAATTATACTTTTTCTTTGGACTAATGCCCATCAAGTGTTAACCTCAGCATCAATGCCTTCCTTCAGTTTTGAAAGGACTCTGCAATTTGGAATCAAAAACTGCATGATTTGGGTGACCAGAACTGTTCACTTCTCATTGGCTTTGGGGTGAGATCCATCAGGTTCTGGTTTCTACCCAGTTGGTGGAATGGCATGATTTCAATTTGTCTGGTTATAGAGTTCCAGGGGGAGCAAACATGACCAGGATATTCTAAATGCTACTGTTTTTTTTCCTGAGTATACCTTAGGAGCCCATTGGTGTTCAGACCAGTACAGGGGCCTGTAAACTTCACCCCTTCCCTTGTTACAGCCCTTAGCAGTGGGGTACAAAGAGTGGCTCATTGCTCTGTCGTCTGAATCAACCATGCAGTACCTGATGGTCACCTTGATTAAATACCCATTCTAGCACAATGAGGAGTCAACCCACACCAGGGGAAATTCTTTCCCACCGTAGCAATGTTATCCCACTATATCTTCCCTCACTTTTGTGTACCTCCCTATCTGAAGACTCACTCCCAACACCACTCCTGCACTTTCAATAAACCTCAAGCCTGCCCACCCAGAGCTGGGATAATTCCCTGCAGAAACACATTCCTGGGAGTCAGCTGAAGAAATTCTCCTGAGCTGCATTGAATTAATACACATGCTCTCATCGTCTCCTACAGCTGAAATGAGCAGGCTGACTGTGATCTGGGAATAACACAGCAATGCTTGAGGTTAGAAGCTTCCATCTGGTTTACTCTTGCTGCTAAAGTCAGCAGTTTGCAGTCCAAGCTGATCCCTGCTTCCTCCCAGCTTCCCATGTGCTGAAGGATTCTCCTGATGCAGTTTGATTTGACCCAGTGATGTTGAAGGAGCAGTGATTTCTCTCCAAGCTGGGGAGTGCTATCATTATGAAAGGAAAACCTGGAGATGCTGACTCTCCTGTACAGCTGCTCCCTCATCTTTGGGGTTTCAGGGATTGTGGTTTAGGGAGGGGGCTCTCCTGGGGATTGTTTGAGTGAATGTTGTAATGAGCATACACTGCAGCCTTCAGGGAGGGTTTAGGTCCTTAACATATTTCATTCCACAACGTAAAACCTTTTATTGTAAACAATCAAGTCATGCTGACATACTCTCTACAGTGCAGGCTGAGGCCATTCAGCCCATTGAGTCTGCACCAATTATCTGGTGAGCATTCCGTTCACACCCATCCCATCCTCTTAACCCTGCATTTCCCATGGCCATTTCACCAATGCTGCACATCTTTGGACTGTGGGAGGAAACTGGAGCACTCTTCGGAAGCCCACACAGGGAGAGCATGCACATTCTATAGACACGCATACACTCACCTGAGGCTGGAATCAAACCCAGGTCCCTGGTGCTGTTAGGCAGCAGTGCTAACCACTGAGCCACCACACCATCCTAAAGAAACATGTTGTACACCAGTAAAGTCATACATCACAGAAGCAGACCCTTCGGCCCAACCTGTCCAGGCCGACCAGATTTCCAAAACTGTACCAGTTGCCCTTGCCTGCATTTGGCCCATGTCTCTCTAAAACCTTCCCATTCATGTATCCGTCCAAATGTCTTTTAAATGTTATAATTGTACCCGCCTCCACCACTTCCTCTGGCAGCTCATTCCATGTACACAGCACACGTTCTGAAAAGGTTGATTCTCATATCCCTATTGTTAATCTTTCCCCTCCCACTTTAAGCCTATGTCCCTCTAGTTTTGCACTCCCCCATCACAGCGTGGTTTCTATTGGTCAATCTTCAGTGTGCCAATCAGAAGGCTACGTTTCGTGCCCAGCCACAGTTACCCTTCAGGTGGTGGTGATGAGCTGGTGATTACAGCCCACCTGGTGTGGGAGAGACCAGAATGATGATGATGATGATGATGCTGCTGAGGGGGGGGGGGGGCTTCCGGGACTTGGATTCAGAAACAGTGATATTGTTCCAACTCCGGATGGCGAGAGATTTCCCTGGGGCTTCGTCAGTGTTGGGGCTGGATTCAGCCAGAAAATTGGAAAGTATTCCACCACTTTTACTTGTAGATGGTGGACAGTGTTTGAAAAGTCAGGAGTTGAGAAATTCCCAACAGAATTCCCAGCCTCTGACCTGCTCTCATCGCCATGAATATTTATCAGGGTTGACCTCGGACCATGGTTCCATGTACAATATTCAAAGTTGTAACTCAATCTGACAAGTAATGGCTAGACTGTAACCTGGGATTTGAATCAGATACTGGGTCAAAGTAACTTGCTTCCACCAATCCATCCGTCAAGGCTGTGATCATACCCTAACATTGAGTAGGGACCTTCAATCCCCAAACTCTCACAGCGCACCACTCCACTGGAGGCTGCTCAGTTCAACACAATCAACTTTAGGTTGAGACACCCTCATGTCCATATCACTGTGGGTATGGACCATGTTGAGCTGGGAGGCCAGTTTCTGAGCTGCACATTTTACAGATTGCAATGTAAACAGAACCAGAATCTTCCCATTTGGAAACACCCTTGAGTTGAGGGACTGGTCCTTCTTGAAACAATTAATAACTAAACATGGAGACAGAAAAGCTGACCATGCAGTATGTTTCTAACAGCAATTTAGGAATGGAAGCCTGAGGCCTACTACATGGCTGACGCACTCAGCGCATTTACCGTTTTGGTTTGTAAACTGGGTTTCCTGAGACCTCAGGTCAAAAAGATCACAGCAGATTCAGAAAGGATCCACAAAATACATCAGTTGCCTGCACTCGATGACCCAAAATCACTTCATTTCTGTCACTCTCAATCAATAGGCAAATATTTAATGTCAACAAAATCTAGCCATTTTTCAATGGACTCCCAACACTGACATTTAACAGCTTGGAAGACAAATCCTTCAGAGTAACAAATTAATAAAATTCTGGAAATCTGTTTTCAGCATGTCTTAATACACAAGCTCAAATACAATAGTGAAATTTCAGAGTCTGTTTTAATCTCATTTTCAGGTAGATATATTTCCAGAATTTGCACTTGTGTAAGAGGTCAAAGGTCAATCACCAATTTCATAATCCACCAGTTGTCAATTCTAATTGGCTTCTGGATCCAATTCCCATTCTGCGCTGAATGGACATGGCAGCTGATCGATTGATTGACAAGAGTGATTGGCCATCACTGATGATGTCATTTCCTGCTTAATAAAGTGAGGTCTGCTCCTGGAATATAAATAAAAATCCAAAGTTTGTGGTTGGTAGTAGTACAATATTTGTCACAAAATGGCTTCCCAGGTTTGTCAAAACTATCACCAGGATTGTGAAGCTGCTGTCAACAAGCAGATTAACCTGGAGCTCACTGCCTCCTATCTCTATCAGTCTTTGGTGAGTGTTGTCTCTCTTTATAATTGCTTCTATTATGTGAAGTGAACTCTTTATTTCTACTTAACTTGATACTCTTTTTGACTGGCTCTTGTAGCTCTTGCCTATTTCATAATTCAAGATAAATGTGGTGTTATAGCAACAATGGGGTATGATACTGATGTGCAATAATGTATGCTCCTGTTTATGTTCAGTGATGTTTCTGGGGTGCAGTGTCCTTGGTTAATGTACAATTCCCTGATATGGCTGTCACAGGCAGTAACTGTCACTTCCCTAGGGTTGTCAAAACAGGATATTTTACAGGAATAGCTTAACCATTTTGTAGGTGGCATGATGGCACAGTGGTTAGCACTGCTGCCTCACAGTACCAGAGACCTGGGTTCAATTCCCACCTCTGGCAACTGTCTGTGTGGAGTTTTCACATTCTCCCTATTTCTGTGTGGGTTTCCTCTGGTTTCTCCCACAGTCCAAAGACCTGCAGGTTAGGTGAATTCACTGTGCTAAATTAACTGTCTTAGGTGAAGAAGTAAAGTGGGTCTGGGTGGGTTGCTCTTCAGAGGGTCATTGGGCTGAAGGGCCTGTTTCCACAGTGTAAGTAAGTTAATTTAGGTCCACCATATGGTGGAAATGGAGGTATCCATTGACTAGTTGCTGTTTTGCTACTTTAATGCATTCTGGTATGCTTGCATTTTCTTCTAATGCTAAATAAGCATCATACTAGATTTGATACTGTAAAAGGGAGTTATGGCAGTGTTTGAATGATACTTGGCTTATCTGAGCGGAGGTATTTAATGTCAGCCTGTGACTGGCCTCCACTTAAGTAGGCTCCAGTTGAGGCCTGTTTAGATTTCTGTATTATCCATTTGTGTGGATGGTCAGGTAGCCACTGGTTGTCCATCCCTTCACCTGGAGGAAGAATTGACTTGCTGTAGTGTTGGTGTACCCACAAGGTGGCTGGAGTGGTCTGAAACTTGACCCAATGACTGAAGAAATGGAGACCATCAAATCAGGATGGTATGAGAATTAAAATGGCCCACTTTTCCCAGTAATGATTTGCCCATGCCCTTCTGAAGTGTTAGAATGACCTATTTGGAAGGTGTTTAGTGAGTGCTGCAGGGTACCTGGTAGTCAATGGACACTGAAGGGAGGTGGAGAATGCAGTATCAATGGAGTGGGCTGTTTTATCCTGGATGGTGTCTTACTCTTGAATGTTGCACGTACACTCCTCCAGACATGTGGTGAATATTCATCACACTCTGGGGCTCCTCTGTTTTAAAGGTCCCCTCATGAGATGAGAATGAAATCCCTTGGGCTCTGTTTGGAGGTGGGAACAGCTTTCATTGGTGAACCAGTTAGCTTTTAATAAGGATGGATCACTCCCTTCCAGTCTGACCGGAGTTGTGCCCCTTCATAATCCTCAACCAACTGTTGGGACCCAGTCTGGATCTGTCAAAACCACTAAGATTGCCCAGACCCTAACCTTTCCTCATCAGAAAGGCAGTTGTATCGTGTATACTCCAGGAGGTGATGCAGCTGGTCAAACCATTCTGCTTTATACAAACAACTATCGACATTGTCTGATAAAAGCACCAACAAAAGGAAACAAAAATTTAAGACAATCCAATGGACTCAATTGCAACGTAACAAAGGAGCTGTTCCAATCACCACAACAGCCCAAAAATATCCCCTTTAGCAAATGGGAAATACAAACTCTGCTTCTTGCTGGCAGGAGAATTTTCAGAGCATTCAAGTAAGCAACATCTGTTGAAGCGTGGAACTTAGTTTCAGAGTAACAGCTTCTCTGCTACTAGCAGTTTCTGCCTGTTAAAACAAACCAAGATTGGAGAATAACTGAACTGGCCACTCCCCTGTCATTGTTTGAAGAAGCTATTGCCAGAAATGGCAGCCCCTCTGCCTTTATGACCCTTCTTGAGGGGGACACAAACCAAAGATGAAACATCCTGTTTAAAGGAGTAGCATTGAACCATCATGCTCACAATGAAGTGTTAATTTTTGAGTCAAATATGGGTGTAAATCTAATGGTTTGAACTGCTCAAGTCAAACCAAGCCTAGTGCTTTTCAGTTTACCTGTGGATGGTGTCACCAGCTTGATGTAATGGTTAATCTGAGTCACATGAGGTTTCCCTGTCTCAGACTCTTCCTTGATCAAGTTACACTTTTCTAATCACTCAGTTACTTGCTCACAATGCAAAGGCTCCTTGCGCAGGCTTTCCTCAGCAAATCCCAGGTCCCCTCTCTGTCATTCCATTCCACTCATTCCCTTCCATACTCTGATATGAACACATTTGTACTGATCCAATCTATGGTACAGACAATCCTAATGATCTACAACTTGCACAAAATCCTCTCCTGACTAAATTAGTGCCAGCAGTGTCCAACATCCACTTTAGCCCCAAAGGAACAATGTAGTTCCTTGCAGCAGCCTCATGATTACTTTCTCATTGAATGGCAGGATAGGCTTGAGGGGCTGAATGGCCTCCAGTCCCTGTGTTCTGACATCAGTTTTGTATCCCAATGTCCTGGTGCCTGGGTATTCCTCTCTGGTTAATGGTGACTGGGGTAGACTGAGCTTAGTACTCCAGTGGCTTTCCTTGTCACCCAACTGAACCCTCACATTGTTAAAGGTTACAACTTCAGTTGGTTCCATGCAGAATATTTGAAACCTACCATCCCAGACCTGGTCTGCACAGAAACAGACCCCCTCAGCCACTCTTCCATGGCAGCTAGATATCCCACATTTAACCTAGTCCCATCGGGCACATATCACTCTAAATACCTCCTTCCTTTTATTGAAGAGTTTCAGTCCATGTCTAATACCTTCCAATTCTAATGGTGTTAATGAGCAGAAACATGAATTTAGTGTTTCTCTCCTCTGATGCTGTACCAGACCTGCTGAGGAACTCACCAGCTGTTTAATCCAAATTAAAACATGGATGTTGCATGTCCTCAGGAGGAAGCTGGGGTGAAGAGCTGCTGGCTCACTGGACAACACTGGGATATTAAAATGGCTGAGAATGCAGAGGATTAATAACTGCGTGAATAGGCAGGCAGTCTGAGGGCTAAATTAGTCTCTACTTCTCCCAACTAGAAATGGGGCCAGTGATGTGCTAATGGGATGTAAATGGTTCTCTTTCAGATGTCGTACTTTGACCGGGATGATGTTGCCCTGCACCATTTCTCCCAGTTCTTCAAAGCTCAGTCCCAGGAGAAGCAGGAACATGCAGAGAAGCTGCTGAAATTCCAGAATCAGCGTGGAGGCAGAGTCCTCCTCCAGGATGTGAAGGTGGGGATGTTGGGGAAGGGATTGGTTGATCTCGTGATGTGGCTTCAATCCACCAGTAACAGTGTTTGCTCACCCTGAAGGGGATTGAGGAGCTGTTGCTTGTCTTTCCATTATGATCTCTTCCATCTCCCACTCACAGCATAGAAACAGGCCCTTTGGTCTACCATATCTATGCTGACCCAACTACACTAATCCCACCTACCTGCACTTAGTCCTTCACCCACTATACCCTGGCATTTGCAGTATTTCTCCAGATGTTGCTGCAATGTTACTGGACTAGCTGCCTCCCCCACACTCAGGTGCTACATTCCATATTTCTCAATTTCCTGAGATCCCACTAAAACCCTTCCTCCTCAAATCATCCTCTGGACTTGAGGATGATACTGGCACACTCAGTGCCAGGGGCCCAGGTCCAATTCCAGCCTCTAGGATCTGCTCAGTTTGAACAGGCCACAAAGATGTGCTGGTCAGTTTGGTCATGCTAGGTTGCCCAGTTTCCAGGGATACACAGGCTACGTTTTTCTCTAAACAGGATTACAGGGTTGGGTTGGGTCAGTGTGGGACCCTCTGGTGGATTGATGTGGACAAATGGGCTAAATGACCTGCTTCACCCCACTGTCAGGATTCTGATTCTGTTCCTTAACTGTCCTTTGTTTCCATGTTTCAGAAGCCAGAGAGGGATGAGTGGGGTAACGGTATGCAGGCAATGCAGGTTGCCCTGGATCTGGAGAAGAATGTGAACCAGAGTTTGCTGGATCTACACCAACTCGCCACTGCCCAGACTGACCCTCATGTAAGCTTCACCACCTCATTCTCCTCACTGCCAGACCCTCAGGGCAACACCTCACTGGTTGGTCTCTGTGGGTTTGAAATTCAATAATGCAACATATTTGGGGAGATGTGATTTGGTGATGCCAGTGTCAGACTGGGGTGTACAAAGTTAAAACTAACACCACCAGGTTATAGTCCAACAGGCTTATTCAGAAGCTCTAGCTTCCAAACTAATACTCTTCGACCACCTGAAGAAGCAGCACTCTGAAAGCCAGTGCTTCTGAATAAACCTGTTGGACAAAACCTGATGTTGATTTTTAACTCTGTCCAGATATCACATTGTAACCACCAGTGTGGATCTGGAATGATCCATCTTACAACTCTTGAGAAAGGAGGAACTTGGATTGTAATCTGGTGGGAGTGCTGAAGTGATATTGGCCACTGAATCCTCATTCAGGACCATTGCAGTGGAATGATCACCATCCACCACAATACAACTCAGTTCCACTTAAATGGCAAGATGTGCCAGATGAGAGGCTAATATATCCACCAGTACAAAATCTCTAGTTTGCTAGATTTTTCAGGGTTGTCTAGAGCCAGTACTGCCCAGTCTGTTTTGCAGTGGGAATTCTCCAAACTGTCTTGGATTGTGCTCATGTAATATTCCTGTGTTCCAGCTGTGTGACTTCCTGGAGACTCACTATTTGGATGAGGAGGTTGAGATCATCAAGCGACTTGGGGACTACATCACCAACCTGAAGCGTCTGGGAGCCCCTGAGAATGGGCTGGGAGAGTACCTGTTTGACAGGCTCTCACTGGAGGACAGCAGTTAGTGGGACATGGGGTACTGTCTGCTTTTGTCTGAATGTATTACTGACTTCACTTGGACAATCTGGCTCCTCCCTAGGGAGAAGGAATATGTTGTCAAGAATGTAATGGCTGTACTACCTGAATGGAAATGGATAAAATCTTGTTGATCTTGCATTTAGTCCTTCATTCAGACCACTGATCCTTCTCTCAAACTTGTGTGCTATCTCTTGGGGGGGTGGGGTGGCTTGATCCTGCAATTTAGCTCACATCACTGGACTAAAACACCTCACCAAATGTCTCCTCTACACTCTTCGAACTCAGCGGACACTCCACACCCCGCTGCACAGGAATAACTAGATGGGGTTGTTGTAACTAAAATTCAAGCTATCCTGCCCCACATGTGAGGTTGGGTGTTTTACACTCTGGAGTAGAAAACATTTTTAATGATTCTTTTGTCCAACAATTATTTTTTTTTTTTTGCTAAACCTGTAGGCATTAATCCAAATCGTGGGCAGGGAAGTTCCATACCTCATCAAAATATCAGCTCCAGATGTCCATTTCCTGAGACACCCTACATCTTTGATTCCAAGTTCACTTCCACATTTGCCCATCAGGTGTTCACTTCAGCATCAATACCTTCCTTCACTTTGAAAGAACTCTGCAATTTAGAATCAAAAACAGCATCATCTGGGTGACCAGATCTGCTCACCTCTCATAAGCTTTTGGGTGAGATCCATCAGGTTCTGGTTTCTACCCAGATGGTGGAATGGTATGATCCCAATTTGTCTGGTTTTAGCTTCCCCCTGGAACTCTAACATGACCAGGATATTCTAAATGCTCCTGTTTTCTTTTTCCTGAGTATGGCTTAGGAGTCCATTGGTGTTCAGACCAGTACAGGGGCCTGTGATCGTCACCTATTCCCTTGTTACAGCCCTGAGCAGTGGGGTACAAAGAGTGGCTCATTGCTCTGGAGTCTGAATAAAACGTGCAGTACCTTGATTAAATACCCATTCTAGCACAACTAGGAGTCAACCCACAGGAGGGGATGTTTTTTTCCCCCACAGTAGCAATGTTATCCCACTGTATCTTCCCTCACTTTCCTGTACCTCCCTATCTGAAGACTCACTCCTAACACCACTCCTGCACGTTCAATAAACCTCAAGCCTGCCCACACAGAGCTGGGATAATTCCCTGCAGAAACATATTCCTGGGAGTCAGCTGAAGAAATTCTCCTGAGCTGCATTGAATTAATACACATGCTCCCATCGTCACCTCCAGCTGAAATGAGCAGGCTGACTGTGATCTGGGAATAACACAGCAATGCTCAGGTTTAGATGCTTCCACCTGGTTTACTCTTGCTGCTAAAGTCAGCAGTTTGCAGTCCACGCTGATCCCTGCTTCCTCCCAGCTTCCCATGTGCTGAAGGATTCTCCTGATGCAGTTTGATTTGACCCAGTGATGTTGAAGGAGCAGTGATTTCTCTCCAAGTTGGGGAGTGCTGTCATTCTGAAAGGAAAACCTGGAGATGCTGACTCTCCTGTACAGCTGCTCCTTCATCTTTGGGGTTTCAGGGATCGGGGGTTAGGGAGGGGTCTCTCCTGGTGATTGTTTGAGTGAATTTTGTAATGAGCATACACTGCAGCCTGCAGGGAGGGTTTAGGTCCTTAACATATTTATTCCACAACGTAAAACCTTTTATTGTAAACAATCAAGTCATGCCGACATACTCTCTACAGTGCAGGCTGAGGCCATTCAGCCCATTGAGTCTGCACCAATTATCTGAACAGCATCCTGTTCACACCCAACCAATCCTCTTAACCCTGCATTTCCCATGGCCAATTCACTGATCCTGCACATCTTTGGACTGTGGGAGGAAACTGGAGCACTCATCGGAAACCCACACAGGGAGAGCATGCACACTCTATAGACACACACAATCATTTGAGGCTGAAATCAAACCCAGGTCCCTGGCGCTGTGAGGCAGCAGTGCTAACCACTGAGCCACCGCACCATCCTAAAGAAACATGCTGTCGCACACCAGTAAAGTCATACATCACAGAAGCAAACCCTTCAGTCCAACCTGTCCATGCTGACCAGATTTCCAAAACTGTACCAGTTGCCCTTGCCTGCATTTGGCCCACGTCACTCTAAAAGCTTCCTATTCATGTATCCGTCCAAATGTCTTTTAAATGTTATAAATGTACCCACCTCCACTACTTCCTCTGGCAGCTCATTCCATGTACACACCACCCTCTCTCTGAACAGGCCTTCCGGGACTTGGATTCAGAAAGTGATATTGTTCCAACTCAGGATGGCGAGAGATTTCCCTGGGGCTTCGTCAGTGTTGGGGCTGTATTCAACCAGAAAATTGGAAAGTATTCCACGACTTTTACTTGGAGATGGTGGACAGTGTTTGGAAAGTCAGCAGTTGAGAAATTCCCAACAGAATTCCCAGCCTCTGAACTGCTTTCATTGCCATGAATATTTATCAGGGTTGAACTCAGACCATGATTCCATGTACAATATTCAAAGTTGTAACTCAATCTGACAAGTAATGGCTAGACTGTAACCTGGTATTTGAATCAGACACTGGGTCAAAGTAACTTGCTTCCACCAATCCATCTATCAAGGCTGTGATCATACCCTAACATTGAGTGGGGACTTTCAATCGCCAAAATCTCACAGCACAACCACTCCACTGGAGGCTGCTCAGTTGAACACAATCAACTTTAGATTGATACACCCTCATGTCCATATCGCTGTGGGGATGGACCATGTTGAGCTGGGAGGCCAGTTTCTGAGCTGCACATTTTACAGAAAGAAATGTAAACAGAACCAGAATCTTCCCATTTGGAAACATCCTTGAGTTGAGGGACTGGTCCTTCTTGAAACAATTAATAACTAAGCATGGAGACAGAAAAGCTGACCATGCAGTATGTTTCTAACAGCAATTTAGGAATGGAAGCCTGAGGCCTACTACATGGCTGACGCACTCAGCGCATTTACCGTTTTGGTTTGTAAACTGGGTTTCCTGAGACCTAAGGTCAAAAAGATCACAGCAGATTCAGAAAGGATCCACAAAGTACATCAGTTGCCTGCACTAGATGACCCAAAATCACTTCATTTCTGTCACTCTCAATCAAGAGGCAAATATTTAATGTCAACAAAATCTAGCCATTTTTCAATGGACTCCCAACACTGTCATTTAACAGCTTGGAAGACAAATCCTTCAGAGTAACAAATTAATAAAATTCTGCAAATCTGTTTTCAGCATGTCTTAATACACAAGCTCAAATACAATAGTGAAATTTCAGAGTATGTTTTAATCTCATTTTCAGGTAGATATATTTACAGAATTTGCACTTGTGTAAGAGGTCAAAGGTCATTCACCAATTTCATCATCGACCAGTTGTCAATTCTAATTGGCTTCTGGATCCAATTCCCATTCTGCGCTGAATGGACATGGCAGCTGATCGATTGATTAACAAGAGTGATTGGCCATCACTGATGATGTCATTTCCTGCTTAATAAAGTGAGGTCTGCTCCTGGAATATAAATAAAAATCCAAAGGCTGTGGTGATTTTGGTAGATATTCTAAGTTTGTGGTTGGTAAGTAGTACAATATTTGTCACAAAATGGCTTCCCAGGTTTGTCAAAACTATCACCAGGATTGTGAAGCTGCTGTCAACAAGCAGATTAACCTGGAGCTCACTGCCTCCTATCTCTATCAGTCTTTGGTGAGTGTTGTCTCTATTTATAACTGCTTCTATTATGTGAAGTGAAGTCTTTATTTCTAATTAACTTGATACTCTTTTTGACTGGCTCTTGTAGCTCTTGCCTATTTCATAATTCAAGATAAATGTGGTGTTACAACAACAATGGGGTATGATACTGATGCTCCTGTTTATGTTCGGTGATGTTTTTGGGGTGCAGTGTTCTTGGTTAATGTACAATTCCCTGATATGGCTGTCACAGGCAGTAACTGTCATTTCCCTAGGGTTGTCAAAATAGGATATTTTACAGGAATAGCTTAACCATTTTGTGGGTGGTATGATGGCACAGTGGTTAGCACTGCTGCCTCACAGTACCAGAGACCTGGGTTCAATTCCCACCTCTGGCAACTGTCTGTGTGGAGTTTTCACATTCTCCCTATTTCTGTGTGGGTTTCCTCTGGTTTCTCCCACAGTCTAAAGAGCTGCAGGTTAGGTGAATTAGCTGTGCTAAATTAACTGTCTTAGGTGAAGAAGTAAAGTGGGTCTGGGTGGGTTGCTCTTCAGAGGGTCGTTGGGCTGAAGGGCCTGTTTCCACAGTGTAAATAAGTTAATTTAGGTCCACCATATGGTGGAAATGGAGGTATCCATTGACTAGTTGCTGTTTTGCTACTTTAATGCATTCTGGTATGCTTGCATTTTCTTCTAATGCTAAATAAGCATCATACTAGATTTGATACTGTAAAAGGGAGTTATGGCAGTGTTTGAATGATACTTGGCTTATCTGAGCGGAGGTATTTAATGTCAGCCTGTGACTGGCCTCCACTTAAGTAGGCTCCAGTTGAGGCCTATTTAGCTTTCTGTATTATCCATTTGTGTGGATGGTCAGGTAGCCACTGGTTGTCTATCCCTTCACCTGGAGGAAGAATTGACTTGCTGTAGTGTTGGTGTACCCACAAGGTGGCTGGAGTGGTCTGAAACTTGACCCAATGACTGAAGAAATGGAGACCATCAAATCAGGATGGTATGAGAATTAAAATGGCCCACTTTGTTCGAGTAATGATTTGCCCATGCCCTTCTGAAGTGTTAGAATGACCTATTTGGAAGGTGTTTAGTGAGTGCTGCAGGGTACCTGGTAGATAATGGACACTGAAGAGAGGTGGAGAATGCAGTACCAATGGAGTGGGCTGTTTTATCCTGGATGGTGTCTCACTCTTGAATGTTGCAGGTACACTCCTCCAGACATGTGGTGAATATTCATCACACTCTGGGCTCCTCTGTTTTACAGGTCCCCTCTCATGAGATGAGGATGAAATCCCTTGGGCTCTGTTTGGAGGTGGGAACAGCTTTCATTGGTGAACCAGTTAGCTTTTAATAAGGATGGATCACTCCCTTCCAGTCTGACCTGAGTTGTGCCCCTTCATAATCCTCAACCAACTGTTGGGGCCCAGTCTGGATCTGTCAAAACCACTAAGGTTGCCCAGACCCTAACCTCTCCTCATCAGAAAGGCAGTTGTATCGTGTGTATACTCCAGGAGGTGATGCAGCTGGTCAAACCATTCTGCTTTATACAAACAACTATCTACATACTATGGTAGAAGCACCAACAAAGGGAAACAGGAGTTTAGGACAATCCAACTACTTGGAACCCAATGGACTCCATTGCAACATAACAAAGCTGTTCCAATCCCCACAACAGCCCAAAAACACCCCCTTTAGCAAATGGTAAATATAAACTGCTTCTTGCTGGCAGGAGAGTTTTCAGAGCATTCAAGTAAGCAACATCTCTTTGAAGCATGGAACTTAGTTTCAGAAGAACAGCTTCTCTGCCACTTGCAGTTTCTGCCAGTTAAAACAAAACAAGATTGGAGAATAACTGACCACAACCCTTTTTTTTCTCTTTGAAGCTAGTTCCAGACATAGCAGCACCTCTGCCTTTATGACCTGTCTTGAGGGGTCGCACAAACCAAGGATGAAACCTCCTGCTTAAAGGAGTAGCATTAATATAACATTCACTTGTGAGCATGATGGTTCAATGTCTGAGTCAAATATGGGTGTAAATCTAATGGTTTGAACTGCTCAAGTCAAACCAAGCATAGTGCTATTCAGTTTACCTGCGGATGGTGTCACCAGCTTGATGTAATCGTTAATCGGGGTCACATGAGGTTTTCCCTGTCTCAGACTCTTCCTTGATCAAGTTACACTTTTCTAATCACTCAGTTGCTTGCTCACAATTCAAAGGCTCCTTGCACAGGCTTTCCTCAGCAAACCCCAGGTCCCCTTTCTCTCGTTCCATTCCACTCATTCCCTTCCATACTCTGATATGAACACATTTGTACTGATCCAATCTATGGTACAGACAATCCCAATGATCTACAAGTTGCACAAAACTCTCTCCTGATTTAAATTAGTGCTCGCAGTGTCCAACATCCACTTTAGCCCCAAAGGAATAATGTAGTTCCTTGCAGCAGCCTCATGGTTACTTTCTCATTGAATGGCAGGACAGGCTTGAGGGGCTGAATGGCCTACAGTCCCAGTGTTCTGATATCAGTTTTGTCTAGTTCAGTCAGAAAAATGTCCTGGTGACTGGGTATTCCCCTCTAGTTAATGGTGACTGGAGTAGACTGCACTTAGTACTCCAGTGGCTTTCCTTGTCACCCAACTGAACCCTCACCTTGTTAAGGTTACAACTTCAGTTGGTTTCATGCAGAATATTTGAAATCTACCATCCCAGACCTGGTCTGCACAGAAACAGACCCTCTAAGCCACTCTTCCATGCCAGCTAGATATCCCACATTAATCTAGTCCCATTTGCCACATATCACTCTAAATACCTCCCATTCATATACCCATCCAGATGCCTTTGAAATGTGGTAATTGTACCGGCCTCCTACTTCCTTTTGGCAGCTCATTCCATACACCACCTTCTGGAAAAAGCTGCTGCTTGGATCCATTTATGTCCATCCCTCATGTTAACCATGTGCTGTCTAGCTTTGGGACCCCCACCCCACCCCACCCCACCCCACCCCACCCCACCCACATCCTGCACGCTAGTTTCCTTTTATTGAAGAGTTTCAGTCAATGTCTAATATCTTCCAATTCTAACGGTGTTAATGAGCAGAAACATGAATTTAGTGTTTCTCCCCTCTGATGCTGTACCAGACCTGCTCAGCAACACACCAGCTGTTTAATCCAAATTAAAACATGGATGTTGCATGTCCTCAGGAAGAAGCTGGGGTGAAGAGCTGCTGGCTCACTGGACAACACTGGGATATTAAAATGGCTGAGAATGCAGAGGATTAATAACTGCTTGAATAGGCAGCCTGTGGGCTAAATTAGTCTCTACTTCTCCCAACTAGAATTGGGCCCAGTGATGTGTTAATGGGATGGGAATTCTTCTTTCAGATGTCGTACTTTGACCGGGATGATGTTGCCCTGCACCATTTCTCCCAGTTCTTCAAAGCTCAGTCCCAGGAGAAGCAGGAACATGCAGAGAAGCTGCTGAAATTCCAGAATCAGCGTGGAGGCAGAGTCCTCCTCCAGGATGTGAAGGTGGGAATGGTGGGGAGGGGATTGGCTGATCTCGTGATGTGGCTTCAATCTGTTGGTAACAGGGTTTGTTCACCCTGAAGGGGGAAGTGAAGAGTAGCTTGTCTTCCCATATGATCTCTTCCATCTCCCTGTCACTGCATAGAAACAGGCCCTTTCAGCTACCATATCTATGCTGACCAAACTACACTAATCCCACCTACCTGCACTTAGTCCTTCACACACTGTACCCTGGCATTTGCAGTATTTCTCCAGATGTTACTGCAATGTCACTGGACTAGCTGCCTCCCCCCACAATCCTCAAGTGGTGTATTCCATATTTATCAAGCTTCCTGAGATCCAACTAAATCCCTTCCTCCTCAAATCATTTTTACTTGAGGATGGTCCTGGCACTGCAGTATCTCAGTGCCAGCAACCCAGGTCCAATTCCAGCCTCTGGGAACTGATCAAAGATGTGCCAGTCAGTTTGGTCGTGCTAGGTATCCCAGTTGCCAGGGATACACAGGCTACATTTATCCCTAAACAGGATTACAGGGTTGGGTGGGACAGTGTGGGACCCTCTGGAGGGTTGATGTGGACAAATGACTGACTTCACCTCACTGTAGGGATTCTGATCCTTAACTGTCCTTTGTTTCCATGTTTCAGAAGCCAGAGAGGGATGAGTGGGGTAACGGTCTGCAGGCAATGCAGGTTGCCCTGGATCTGGAGAAGAATGTGAACCAGAGTTTGCTGGATCTACACCAACTTGCCACTGCCCAGACTGACCCTCATGTAAGCTTCACCACCTCATTCTCATCACTGCCAGACCCTCAGGGCAACACTTCACTGGTTGGTCTCTGGGTTTGAAATTCAATAATGCAACATTTGGGGAGATGTGATTTGAAGATGCCAGTGTCAGACTAGGGTGTGCAAAGTTAAAACTAACACCACCAGGTTATAGTCCAACAGGCTTATTCAGAAGCTCGAGCTTCCAAACTAATACTCTTCGACCACCTGAAGAAGCAGCACTCTGAAAGCCAGTGCTTCTGAATAAACCTGTTGGACAAAACCTGATGTTGTGATTTTTGTCCAGATATTACATTGTAACCACCAGTGTGGAGCTGGAATGATCAATGTTACAACTCTTCAGCAAGAAGGTCAAGGAGGAACTTGGATTGTAATCTGGTGGGAGTGCTGAAGTGATATTGGCCACTGAATCCTTATTCAGGACCATTGCAGTGGAATGATCACCATACACCACAATACAACTCAGCGCCACTTAATTGGCAAGATGTCCCAGCTAAAAGAATAATATATTTGCCAGTACAAAACTAGAGCTTTTGTATTTTTCAGGGTTGTCTAGAGCTAGTACTGCCCAGTCTGTTTTGCAGTGGGAATTCTCCCAACTGTCTTGGATTGTGCTCATGTAATATTCCTGTGTTCCAGCTGTGTGACTTCCTGGAGACTCACTATTTGGATGAGGAGGTTGAGATCATCAAGCGACTTGGGGACTACATCACCAACCTGAAGCGTCTGGGAGCCCCTGAGAATGGGCTGGGAGAGTACCTGTTTGACAGGCTCTCACTGGAGGATAGCAGTTAGTGGGGCATGGGGTACTGTCTGCTTTTGTCTGAATGCATTACTGACTTCACTTGGACAATCTGGCTTTCTTTTCCACCCCACCCCCCCCAATACCACATGAATGGAAACAAATAAAATATTTTATTTGATCTTGCTTTTTGTCCTTCATTCAATAGACAATAGACAATAGACAATAGATGCAGGAGTAGGCCATTCTGCCCTTCGAGCCTGCACCGCCATTCAATATGATCATGGCTGATCATTCCTAATTAGTATCCTGTTCCAGCCTTATCTCCATACCCCTTGACTCCACTATCTTTAAGAGCTCTATCCAATTCTTTCTTAAAAGAATCCAGAGACTGGGCCTCCACTGCCCTCTGGGGCAGAGCATTCCACACAGCCACCACTCTCTGTGTGAAGTAGTTTCTCCTCATCTCTGTCCTAAATGGTCTACCCCGTATTTTTAAGTTGTGTCCTCTGGTTCGGCACTCCCCCATCAACGGAAATATGTTCCCTCCTGCCAGAGTGTCCAGTCCTTTCATAAGCCTATACGTTTCAATCAGATCCCCTCTCAGTCTTCTAAACTCAAGGGTATACAAGCCCAGTCGCTTCAGTCTTTCCGTGTAAGGCAATCCTGCCATTCCAGGAATTGACCTCGTGAACCTACGCTGCACTCCCTCAATAGCCAGAATGTCTTTCCTCAAATTTGGAGACCAGAACTGTACACAGTACTCCAGGTGTGGTCTCACCAGGGCCCTGTACAGCTGCAGAAGCACCTCTTTGCTTCTATACTCAATCCCTCTTGTTATGAAGGCCAGCATGCTATTAGCCTTCTTCACGACCTGCTGTACCTGCATGCTTGCCTTCATTGACTGGTGGACAAGAACACCCAGATCTCTCTGAACAGCCCCTTTACCTAATTTGATACCATTGAGGTAGTAATCTGCCTTCCTGTTCTTGCCACCAAAGTGGATAACCAGACATTTATCCACATTAAACTGCATCTGCCATGCATCTGCCCACTCACCTAACTTGTCCAGGTCACCCTGTAATCCCCTAACATCCTCATCACATTTCACCCTACCACCTAGCTTTGTGTCATCAGCAAATTTGCTAATGTTATTGCTGATACCATCTTCTATATCATTTACATATATTGTAAAAAGCTGCGGTCCCAGCACGGATCCCTGCGGTACCCCACTGGTCACTGCCTGCCATTTCGAAATGGAGCCGTTAATCACTACCCTTTGTTTCCTGTTAGCCAACCAATTCTCTATCCAATCTAGTACTTTGCCCCCAATCCCGTGCGCCCTAATTTTACTCACTAACCTCTTGTGTGGGACTTTATCAAAAGCTTTCTGAAAGTCCAGGTACACTACATCCACTGGATCTCCCTCGTCCATCTTCCGAGTTACATCCTCAAAAAATTCAAGAAGATTAGTCAAGCATGATTTCCCCTTCATAAATCCATGCTGACTCTGTCCTATCCTGTTACTATTATCCAGATGTGCCGTAATTTCATCCTTTATAATAGACTCCAGCATCTTTCCCACCACTGAGGTCAGACTAACTGGTCTATAATTTCCTGCTTTCTCCCGCCCACCCTTCTTAAAAAGTGGCACAACATTAGCCGCCCTCCAATCCTCAGGAACCAACCCCGATTCTATTGAACTCTGGAAAATAATCACCAGCGCATCCACGATTTCCCGAGCCACCTCCTTCAGTACCCTGGGATGCAGGCCATCAGGTCCCGGAGACTTATCAACCTTCAGACCTAACAGTCTCTCCAACACCAAATCCTGGCAAATAGAAATTCCCTTAAGTTCAGGTCCTTCAGCCACTGTTACCTCAGGGAGATTGCTTGTGTCTTCCCCAGTGAACACAGATCTGAAGTACCCATTTAATTCCTCTGCCATTTCTTCGTTCCCAGTAATATATTCCCCTGCTTCTGTCTTCAAGGGCCCAATTTTTGTCCTAACCATTTTTTTGCCTTGGACATACCTAAAAAAGCTTTTACTATCCTCCTTTATATTCTTGGCCAGTTTACCTTCGTACCTCATTTTTTCTCTGCGTATTTCCTTCTTACTAATCCTCTGTTGTTCTTTAAAAGCTTCCCAGTCCTCCGTTTTCCCGCTTATCTTCGCTAAGTTATACTTTTTCTCTTTTAACCTTATATGTTTCTTTACTTCCCTTGTCAGCCACGGCCGCCCATGTCTCCTCCTGGGATCTTTCTTCCTTTTAGGAATGAACTGATCCTGCATCTTCTGCATTATACACAGAAATATCCGCCATTGTTCCTCCACGGTCTTCCCTGTTAAGGTATTAAACCATTGAACTTTGGCCAGTTGCTCCTGATCCTTCTCTCGAATTTGTTTGCTATCTCTAGGGGGGCTTGATGTCAGTAATCATCCTGCAATTTGGCTCACATCACTGGACTAAAACACCTCACCAAATGTCTCATCTTCACTTTTACACCTCAGCCAACACTCCACACCCCAGTGGACAGGAATAACTAGATGGGGTTGTTGTAACTAAAATTCAAGCTATTGTGCCCCACATGTGAGGTTGGTATCTTACAATGTGGAGTATAAGACCTTGTTTGTTTTTAATGATTCTTTTCTTTTGTCCAAGAATTATACTTTTCTTTGGACTAATACCTACACTTTCAGGCAAACAATGGGCAGGGAAGTTTTCATACCTCACAAGACCAAACATCCATTTCCCTAGCCACCCTAAATCCTTGATTCCACATTCATTTCCAGATTTGCTCATCAAGTGTTCACCTCCACATCAATGTCTTCCTTCACTGTAGAGGTGCTCCACAATTTGGAATCAAAAACTGCATGATTGGGATGACCAGATCTGTTCACCTCTTCCTTATGGGCTTTGGGTGAGGTCCATGAGGTTCTGGTTTCTAACCCGATGGTGGAACCAGCTAATGATATGATCTCAATTTGGCTGGTTATAGCTCCCCATGGAACTCTAACGTGACCAGGATATTCTAAGTGCTACTGTTTTTTTTTTACCTCTGTGCCCAGCCTTAAGAGCCCAGTGGTGTTCAGACCAGTACAGGGGCCTGTGATCTTCGCCCCTTCCCTTGTTACTGCTCTTAACAGTGGGGTATAAAGAGTGGCTCATTGCTCTGTCATCTGAATCAACCAGGCAGCACGTGATGAGCACCTTGATTAAATACCCATTCTAGCACAACTACGAGCCAATCCACAGCAGGGGGGAGTTCTTTCCCCACAGTAGTAATATTATCCCACTGTATCTTCCCTCACTTTTGTGTACCTCCCTATCTGAAGCTTCACTCCTAACACCGCTCCTGCACTTTCAATAAACCTCAAGCCTGCCCACACAGAGCTGGGATAATTCCCTGCAGACACATGTTCCTGGGAGTCAGCTGAAGAAATTCTCCTGAGCTGCATTGAATTAATACACATGCTCTCATCGTCACCTACAGCTGAAATGAGCAGGCTGACTGTGATCTGGGAATAACACAGCAATGCTTGAGGTTAGATGCTTCCACCTGGATTACTCTTGCTGCTAAAGTCAGCAGTTTGCAGTCCAAGCTGGTCCTTGCTTCCTCCCAGCTTCCCATGTGCTGAAGGATTCTCCTGATGCAGTTTGATTTGACCCAGTGATGTTGAAGGAGCAGTGATTTCTCTCCAAGTTGGGGAGTGCTGTCATTCTGAAAGGAAAACCTGGAGATGCTGACTCTCCTGTACAGCTGCTCCTTCATCTTTGGGGTTTCAGGGATCGTGGGTTAGGGAGGGGGCTCTCCTGGTGATTGTTTGAGTGAATTTTGTAATGAGCATACACTGCAGCCTTCAGGGCGGGTTTAGGTCCTTAACATATTTATTCCACAACGTAAAACCTTTTACTGTAAACAATCAAGTCATACTCTCTACAGTGCAGGCTGAGGCCATTCAGCCAATTGAGTCTGCACCAATTATCTGAACAGCATCCTTTTCAGACCCACCCAATCCTCTTAACCCTGCATTTCCCATGGGCGATTCACCGATCCTGCCCATCTTTGGACTGTGGTTGGAAACTGGAGCACTCATATGAAACCCACACAGACCCAGGGAGAGCATTCACACTCTATACACACACACTCACCCGAGGCTGGGATCAAACCCAGGTCCCTGGTGCTGTGAGGCAGCAGTGCTAACCACTGAGCCACGACATCATCCTAAAGAAAAATGTTGTTGCACACCAGTAAAGTCATAGAGTCATACATCACAGAAGCAGACCCTTCGGCCCAACCTGTCCATGCTGACTAGATTTCCAAAACTGTACCAGTTGCCCTTGCCTGCATTTGGTCCATGTCTCTCTAAAACCTTCCCATTCATGTATCCGTCCAAATGTCTTTTAAATGTTATAATTGTACCCATCTCCACCACTTCCTCTGGCAACTCGTTCCATGTACACAGCACCCTCTCTCTGAAAAGGTTGCCCCTCACGTCCCTATTTTAATCTTTCTCCTCTCACCTTTAGCCTCTGCCCCTGTAGTGTTGTACTCCCACAATCCATCACAGAGTGGTTTTTATTGGTCAATCTTCAGTGTGCCAATCACAAGGCTACGTTTCGTGCCCAGCTGCAGTTACCCTTCAGGTGGTGGTGATGAGCTGGTTATTACAGCCCACCTGGTGTGGGAGAGACCAGAATGATGATGATGATGATGCTGAGGGGGGGGGGCTTCCAGGACTTGGATTCAGAAACAGTGATATTGTTCCAACTCAGGATGGCGAGAGATTTCCCTGGGACTTTGTCAGTGTTCTTGGGGGCTGCACTCATCCAGAGCATTGCAAAATATTCCACCACTTTTCATAACTTTGGTCTTGTAGATGGTGGACAGTGTTTGGAAATTCAGGACTTGAGAAATTCGCAACAGAATTCCCAGCCTCTGACTTGCTCTCATCGCCATGAATATTTATCAGGGTTGACTCGGACCATCGTTCCATGTATAATACTCAAACTTGTAACTCAATCTGACAAGTAATGGCTAGACTGTAACCTGCTATTTGAATCAGATACTGGGTGAAAGTAACTTGCTTCCACCAATCCATCCGTCAAGGCTGTGATCATACCCTAAAATTGAGTGGAGACCTTCAATCCCCAAAACTCTCACAGCACAACCAGTCCACTTGAGGCTGCTCAGTTCAACACATTCAACTTTATGTTGAGATACTCTCATGTCCATAAAGATGTACGTATGGACCATATCATGTTGGGAGGCCAGTTTCTGAGCTGTACATTTGACAGATTACAATGTAAACAGGATCAGAATCAGAATCAGAATCTTTCCACTTGGAAACATCCTTGAGTTGAGGGCAAGTTTATCGAGAAACAATTAAAAACTGAACATGGAGACAGAAAAGTTGATCGTGCAATATGTTTCCAGCAGCAGCTTAGACATGGAGGCCTGAGGCCTACTACATGGCTGAGGCACTCAGCACATTTAATGTTTTGGTTTGTTAACTGGGCTTCCTGAGTCCTAAGGTCAAAGAGATCACAGCAGATTCAGAAAGGATCCACAAAGTACATCAGTTGCCTGCACTAGATGACCCTAAATCACTTCATTTCTGTCACTCTCAATCAATAGGCAAATGTTTAAGGTCAACAAAATCTAGCCATTTTTCAATGGACTCCCAACACTGTCATTCAAAAGCTAGGAAGACAAATCCTTCAGAGTAACAAACTAACAAAGTTCTGCAAATCTGTTTTCAGCATGTCTTAATACACAAGCTCAAATACAATAGTGATGTTTCAGAGTATGTTTTAATCTCATTTTCAGGTAGATATATTTACAGAATTTGCACTTGTGTAAGAGGTCAATCGCCAATTTCATCATCGACCAGTTGTCAATTCTAATTGGCTTCTGGATCCACTTCCCATTCTGCGCTGAATGGACATGGCAGCTGATCGATTGATTAACAAGAGTGATTGGCCATCACTGATGATGTCATTTCCTGCTTAATAAAATGAGGTCTGCTCCTGGAATATAAATAGAAGTCCAAAGGGTGTGGTGATTTAGGTAGAGTTGGTGGTAATTCTAAGTTTGTGATTAGCCTGTGACTTGTCTTGGGTAGGCCAGTAGTACAATATTTGTCACAAAATGGCTTCCCAGATTTGTCAAAACTATCACCAGGATTGTGAAGCTGCTGTCAACAAGCAGATTAACCTGGAGCTCACTGCCTCCTATCTCTATCAGTCTTTGGTGAGTGTTGTCTCTATTTATAATTGCTTCTATTATGTGAAGTAAAGTTTTCCTTTTTCCTTTATCAAATTAACTTGATACTCCTGTAGATTGACTTTAGTTCTTACCTGTTTCACACTTCAAGATAAATGTGGTGTTACAGCAACAATGCAGTATGATACTGATGTGCAATAATGTATGCAAGGTGAAGTGTTCTTGGTTACTATACAACTCCCTGATATGGCTGTCACATGCAGTAACTGTTGTTTCCCTAGGATTGTCAAAACAGGATATTTTACAGGAATAGCTTAGAAACCATTTAGGTCAACCATATGGAGGTATCCATTGACCAGCTGCCTTTCTGCTGCTTGAATGTATTCTGGTATGTTTGGTTTTATTTTCTGCTAATGCTAAATAAGCATCATACTAGATTTGATACTGTAAAAGGGAGTTATGGCAGTGTTTATCAATGATACTTGGCTTATCTGAGCAGAGGTATTTAATGTCAGCCTGTGACTGGCCTCCACTTAAGTAGGCTCCAGCTGAGGCCTACTTAGCTTTCTGTATTATCCATTTGTGTGGGTGGTCAGGTAACCACTTGTCCTCCATCCCTTCACCTGGAGGAAGAGTCAATTTGCTGTAGTGTTGGTGTACACACAAGGTGGCTGGAGTAGTCTGACATTTCCCTTTGACTGGAGAAATGGAGGCCATCAAATCAGGATGGTATGAGAATTAAAATGGCCCATTTTTTTCCCAGTAATGATTTGCCCACGCCCTTCTGAAGTGTGAGAATCACCTAATTAGGTGTTTAGTGAGTGCTGCAGGGTACCTGGTAGATAATGGACATTGAAGGGAGGTGGAGAATGCAGTACCAATGGAGTGGGCTGTTTTATCCTGGATGGTGTCTCACTCTTGAATGTTGCAGGTACACACATCCAGACATGTGGTGAATATTCATCACACTCTGGGGCTCCTCTGTTTTACAGGTTCCCCTCTCAGATGAGAATGAAGTCCCTAGAGCTCTGATAGAGGTGGGAACAGCTTTCATTGGTGAACCAGTTAGCTTTTAATAAGGATGGATCACTCCCTTCCACTCTGACCGGAGTTGTGCCCCTTCATAATCCTCCCCCAACTGTTGGGGCCCAGTCTGGATCTGTCAAAACCACGAAGGTTGCCCAGACCCTAACCTTTCCTCATCAGAAAGGCAGTTGTATAGTGTATACTCCAGGAGGTGATGCAGCTGGTCAAACCATTCTGCTTTATAACCAACTATCGACATTCTCTGATAGAAGCACCAACAAAAGGAAACAGGAGTTTAAGACAATCCAACAACTTTGAACCTAATGGACTCAATTGCAACATAACAAAGGAACTGTTCCCATACCCACAACAGGCCAAAAACACCCACTTTAGGAAATGGTAACTACAAACTCTGCTTCTTGCTGGCAGGAGAGTTTTCAGAGCATTCAAGTAAGAAACATCTATTTGAAGCATGGAACCTAGTTTCAGAGTAACAGCATCTCTGCTACTAGCGGTTTCTGCCTGTTAAACCAAGATTGGACAATAACTGGGCTGGCCACTCCCGTCACTTTATTTCCTCTTTGAAGAAGGTATTTCCAGACATAGCAGCACCTCTGCCTTTATGACCTGTCTTGAAGGGGGCACAAACCAAGGATGAAACATCCTGTTTAAAGGAGTAGCATTAACATAACATTCATTTGTGAGCATGATGGTTCAATGTCTGAGTCAATTATGGGTGTAAATCTAATGGTTTGAACTGCTCAAGTCAAACCAAGCATAGTGCTTTTCAGTTTACCTGCGGATGGTGTCACCAGCTTGATGTAATGGTTAATCAGAGTCACATGAGGTTTCCCTGTCTCAGACTCTTCCTTGATCAAGTTACACTTTTCTAATCACTCAGTTGCTTGCTCACAATTCAAAGGCTCCTTGCACAGGCTTTCCTCAGCAAACCCCAGGTCCCCTTCTCTCTCATTCCATTCCACTCATTCCCTTCCATACTCTGATATGAACACATTTGTACTGATCCAATCTATGGTCCAGACAATCCCAATGATCTACAACTTGCACGAAACTCTCTCCTGATTTAAATTAGTGCCAGCAGTGTCCAACATCCACTTTAGCCCCAAAGGAACAATGTCGTTCCTTGCAGCAGCCTCATGGTTACTTTCTCATTGAATGGCAGGACAGGCTTGAGGGGCTGAATGGCCTACAGTCCCTGTGTTCTGATGTTTTGTATGTACTTTTCATTCAGAAAAATGTCCTGGTGACTGGGTATTCCCCTCTGGTTAATGGTGACTGGAGTAGACTGCACTTAGTACTCCAGTGGCTTTCCTTGTCACCCAACTGAACCCTCACCTTGTTAAAGGTTATAACTTCAGTTGGTTCCATGTAGAATATTTGAAATCTACCATCCCAGACCTGGTCTGCACTGAAACAGACCCTCTAAGCCACTCTTCCATGCCAGCTAGATATCCCACATTAATCTAGTCCCATTTGCCACATATCACTCTAAATACCTCCCATTCATATACCCATCCAGATGCCTTTGAAATGTGGTAATTGTACCAGCCTCCTACTTCCTTTGGCAGCTCATTCCATACACCTTCTGGAAACAGCTGCTGCCTGGGTCCATTTACGTCCATCCCTCATGTTAACCCTGTGCTGTCTAGCTTTGGACCCCCACCCCACCACAAATACATCCTGCACTCTCGTTTCCTTTTATTGAAGAGTTTCAGTCAATGTCTAATATCTTCCAATTCTAATGGTGTTAATGAGCAGAAACATGAATTTCGTGTTTCTCTCCTCTGATGCTGTACCAGACCTGCTGAGGAACTCACCAGCTGTTTAATCCAAATTAAAACATGGATGTTGCATGTCCTCAGGAGGAAGCTGGGGTGAAGAGCTGCTGGCTCACTGGACAACACTGGGATATTAAAATGGTTGAGAATGCGGTGCATTAATAACTGCTTGAATAGACAGGCAGTCTGAGGGCTAAATTAGTCTTCCGTTCTGATAACTGGAATTGGGGCCAGTGATGTGTTAATGGGATGGAAATGGTTCTCTTTCAGATGTCGTACTTTGACCGGGATGATGTTGCCCTGCACCATTTCTCCCAGTTCTTCAAAGCTCAGTCCCAGGAGAAGCAGGAACATGCAGAGAAGCTGCTGAAATTCCAGAATCAGCGTGGAGGCAGAGTCCTCCTCCAGAATGTGAAGGTGGGGATGTTGGGGAAGGGATTGGTTGATCTCTTGATGTGGCTTCAATCCACCAGTAACAGGGTTTGCTCACCCTGAAGGGGGAAGTGAAGAGTAGCTTGTCTTCCCATATAATCTCTTTCATTTCCAATTCACTGCATAGAAACAGGCCCTTTCAGCTACCATATCTAGCTGACCAAACTACACTAATCCCACCTACCTGCACTTAGTCCTTCACACACTGTACCCTGGCATTTGCAGTATTTGTCCAGATGTTACTGCAATGTCACTGGACTAGCTGCCTCCCAACACACCTCAGGTGGTGCATTCCATATTTATGAAGTTTCCTGAGATCCCACTAAATCCCTTCCTCCTCAAATTATCTTCTGGACTCGAGGATGGTCCTGGCACTACAGTATCTCAGTGCCAGCAACCCAGGTCCAATTCCAGCCTCTGGGAACTGATCAAAGATGTGCCAGTCAGTTTGGTCATGCTAGGCATTCCAGTTTCCAGGGATACACAGGCTACATTTATCCCTAAACAGGATTACAGGGTTAGGTTTGTCAGTGTGGGACCCTCTGGAGGGTTGATGTGGACAAATGACTGACTTCACATCACTGTAGGGATTCTGATCCTTAACTGTCCTTTGTTTCCATGTTTCAGAAGCCAGAGAGGGATGAGTGGGGTAACGGTCTGCAGGCAATGCAGGTTGCCCTGGATCTGGAGAAGAATGTGAACCAGAGTTTGCTGGATCTACACCAACTTGCCACTGCCCAGACTGACCCTCATGTAAGCTTCACCTCATTCTCATTCTCATCACTGCCAGACCCTCAGGGTAACACTTCACTGGTTGGTCTCTGTGGGTTTGAAATTCAATAATGTAACATATTTGGGGAGATGTGATTTGGTGATGCCAGTGTCAGACTAGGGTGTACAAAGTTAAAACTAACACCACCAAGTTATAGTCCAACAGGCTTACTCAGAAGCTCTAGCTTCCAAACTAATACTCTTTGACCACGTGAAGAAGCAGCATTCTGAAAGCCAGTGCTTCTGAATAAACCTGTTGGACAAAACCTGATGTTGTGATTTTTAACTTTGTCCAGATATAACATTGTAACCACCAGTGTGGATCTGGAATGATTAATCCTACAACTCTTCAGCAAGGAGGAACTTGGATTGTAATCTGGTGGGAGTGCTGAAGTGATATTAGCCACTGAATCCTCATTCAGGACCATTGCAGTGGAACGAACACCATACACCACAATACAACTCCGCTCCACTTAAATGGCAAGATGTGGCAGCTGAGAGGCTAATATATTCACCAGTACAAAATCTCTAGTTTGGATTTGAGTTGTCTAGAGCTATTACTGTCAAGTATGTTTTGCAGTGGGAATTCTCCAACCTGTCTTGGATAGTGCTCATGTAATATTCCTGTGTTCCAGCTGTGTGACTTCCTGGAGACTCACTATTTGGATGAGGAGGTTGAGATCATCAAGCGACTTGGGGACTACATCACCAACCTGAAGCGTCTGGGAGCCCCTGAGAATGGGCTGGGAGAGTACCTGTTTGACAGGCTTTCACTGGAGGACAGCAGTTAGTGGGGCATGGGGTACTGTCTGCTTTTGTCTGAATGCATTACTGACTTCACTTGGACAATCTGGCTCTCTCTTTTTTTTTTTTTTTTTTTTCTTCTCTTTTTTTCCCCCCCCACCCCCATACCACCTGAATGGAAACAAAGTATTTTATTTGATCTTGCTTTTTGTCCTTCATTCAGACCACTGATCCTTCTCTCCAATTTGTTTGCTATCTCTGGGGGGGCTTGATTCAGTAATCATCCTGCAATTTGGCTCACATCACTGGACTAAAACACCTCACCAAATGTCTCCCCTTCACTTTTACACCTCCGCCAACACTCTGCACCCCAGTGGACAGGCATAACTAGATGGGGTTGTTGTAACTACAATTCAAGCTATTGTGCCCCCATGTGAGGTTGGGTGTTTTACACTCTGGAGTAGAAAACCTTTTTTTTTTTAAATGATTCTTTTCTTTTGTCCAAGAATTATACTTTTCTTTGGACTAATACCTACACTTTCAGGCAAACAGTGGGCAGGGAAGTTTTCATACCTCACAAGACCAAACATCCAATTCCCTAGACACCCTAAATCTTTGATTCCATGTTCATTTCCAGATTTGCTCATCAAGTGTTCACCTCCGCATCAATGTCTTCCTTCACTGTAGAGGTGCTCCACAATTTGGAATCAAAAACTGCATGATTGGGATGACCAGATCTGTTCACCTCTTCCTTATGGGCTTTGGGTGAGGTCCATGAGGTTCTGGTTTCTAACCCGATGGTAGAACCAGCTAATGATATGATCTCAATTTGGCTGGTTATAGCTTCCCATGGAACTCTAACGTGACCAGGATATTCTAAGTGCTACTGTTTTCTTTTACCTTTGTGCCCAGCCTTAAGAGCCCAGTGGTGTTCAGACCAGCACAGGGGCCTGTGATCTTCACCCCTTCCCTTGTTACAGCCCTTATCAGTGGGGTATAAAGAGTGGCTCATTGCTCTGTCATCTGAATAAAACATGCAGCACCTGATGAGCACCTTGATTAAATACCCATTTGAGCACAACTAGGAGTCAATCCACAGCAGGGGAGTTCTTCCCCACAGTAGCACTGTTATCCCACTGTATCTTCCCTCATTTTTGTGTACCTCCCTATCTGAAGACCCACTCCTACCACTGCCTCTGCACTTTCAATAAACCTCAAGCCTACCCACCCAGAATTGGGGTAATTCCCTACAGAAACACATTCCTGGGAGTCAGCTGAAGAAATTCTCCTGAGCTGCATTGAATTAATACACATGCTCCCATCGTCTCCTACAGCTGAAATGAGCAGTCTGACTGTGATCTGGGAATAACACAGCAATGCTTGAGGTTAGATGCTTCCATCTGGTTTACTCTTGCTGCTAAAGTCAGCAGTTTGCAGTCCAAGCTGATCCCTGCTTCCTCCCAGCTTCCCATGTGCTGAAGGATTCTCCTGATGCAGTTTGATTTGACCCAGTGATGTTGAAGGAGCAGTGATTTCTCTCCAAGTTGGGGAGTGCTGTCATCCTGAAAGGAAAACCTGGAGATGCTGACTCTCCTGTACAGCTGCTCCTTCATCTTTGGGGTTTCAGGGGTTAGGGAGGGGGCTCTCCTGGTGATTGTTTGAGTGAATATTGTAATGAGCATACACTGCAGCCTTCAAGGAGGGTTTAGGTCCTTAACATATTTCATTCCACAACGTAAAACCTTTTATTGTAAACAATCAAGTCATGCCGACATACTCTCTACAGTGCAGGCTGAGGCCATTCAGCCCATTGAGTCTGCACCAATTATCTGACCAGCATCCTGGTCCGACCCATCCAATCTTCTTAACCCTGCATTTCCCATGGCCGATTCACCAATCCTGCGCATCTTTGGACTGTGGGAGGAAACTGGAGCAGTCGTTTGAAACCCACACAGACCCAGGGAGAGCATGCACACTCTATACACAAACACACTCACCCGAGGCTGGAATCAAACCCAGGTCCATGGCGCTGTGAGGCAGCAGTGCGAACCACTGAGCCACTACACCATCCTCAGGAAACACATCGCTGCACACCAGTAGAGTCATAGAGTCATACATCACAGAAGCATACCCTTTCGTCCAACCTGTCCACGCCGACCAGATTTCCAAAACTGTACCAGTTGCCCTTGCCTGCATTTGGCCCATGTCTCTCTAAAACCTTCCCATTCATGTATCCGTCCAAATGTGTTTTAAATGTTATAATTGTACCTGCCTCCACCACTGCCTCTGGCAGCTTGTTCCATGTACACAGCACCCTCTGTCTGAAAGGATTGTCCCTCACATCCCTATTTTTAATCTTTCCCCTCCCTCTTTAAGCCTCTGCCCCTCTAGTGTTGTACTCCCACTCCCCCATCCCAGGGTGGTTTTTATTGGTCAATCTTCAGTGTACCAATCAGAAGGCTGCGTTTCGTGCCCAGCCACAGTTACCCTTCAGGTGGTGGTGATGAGCTGGTTATTACAGCCCACCTGGTGTGGGAGAGACCAGAATGATGCTGCTGCTGCTGCTGAGGCGGGGGGGGCTTCCGGGACTTGGATTCAGAAACAGTGATATTGTTCCAACTCCGGATGGCGAGAGATTTCCCTGGGGCTTCGTCAGTTTTGGGGCTGGATTCAGCCAGAAAATTGGAAAGTATTCCATCACTTTTACTTGTAGATGGTGGACAGTGTTTGGAAAGTCATGGGTTGAGAAATTCCCAACAGAATTCCTAGCTTCAGACCTGCTCTCATCGCCATGAATATTTATCAGGGTTGACCTCGGACCATGGTTCCATGAACAATATTCAAAGTTGTAACTCAATCTGACAAGTAATGGCTAGACTGTAACCTGGTATTTGAATCAGATACTGGGTCAAAGTAACTTGCTTCCACCAATCCATCCGTCAAGGCTGTGATCATACCCTAACATTGAGTAGGCACCTTCAATCCCCAAACTCTCACAGCACAACCACTCAACTGGAGGCTGCTCAGTTCAACACAATCAACTTTAGGTTGAGATACTCTCATATCCATAAAGATGTGCGTATGAACCACATCGAGTTGAGAGGCCAGTTTCTGAGCTGCATATTTTACAGATTGCAATGTAAACAGAACCAGAATCTTCCCATTTGGAAACATCCTTGAGCTGAGGGACTGGTCCTTCTTGAAACAATTAATAACTAAACATGGAGACAGAAAAATTGATCATGCAGTATGTTTCTAACAGCAATTTAGGAATGGAAGCCTGAGGCCTACTACATAGCTGACGCACTCAGCGCATTCACCATTTTGGTTTGTAAACTGGGTTTCCTGAGACCTAAGGTCAAAAAGATCACAGCAGATTCAGAAAGGATCCACAAAGTACATCAGTTCCCTCCACTAGATGACCCAAAAGCACTTCATTTCTGTCACTGTCAATCAATAGGCAAATGTTTGATGTCAACAAAATCTAGCCATTTTTCAATGGACTCCCAACACTGTCATTCAAAAGGTAGGAAGACAAATGCCTCAGATTAACAAACTAACAAATTTCAGCAAATCTGTTTTCAGCATGTCTTAATTCACAACCCCAGGAACAATAGTGAAGTTTTAGAGTATGTTTTAATCTCATTTTCAGGTAGATATTTTTACAGAATTTGCACTTGTGTAAGAGGTCAAAGGTCAATTACCAATTTCATCATCCACTGGTTGTCAATTCTAATTGGCTTCTGGATCCAATTCCCATTCTGCGCTGAATGGATATGGCAGCTGATCGATTGATTAACAAGAGTGATTGGCCATCACTGATGATGTCATTTCCTGCTTAATAAAATGAGGTCTGCTTGGAAGTATAAATAAAAGTCCAAAGGCTGTGGTGATTTAGGTAGAGTTGGTGGTAATTCTAAGTTTGTGGTTGGCTTGTGACTTGTCTTTGGTAGGCAAGTAGTACAATATTTGTCACAAAATGGCTTCCCAGGTTTGTCAAAACTATCACCAGGATTGTGAAGCTGCTGTCAACAAGCAGATTAACCTGGAACTCACTGCCTCCTATCTCTATCAGTCTTTGGTGTGCGTTGTCTCTATTTATAATTGCTTCTATTATGGGAGGTAAAGTTTTCCTTATTTCAAATCAACTTGATGGTCCTGTAGATTGACCTTTTTTGTAGCTCTTACCTGTTTCACAATTCAAGATAAGACCATAAGACATAGGAGTGGAAGTAAGGCCATTTGGCCCATCGAGTCCACTCTGCCATTCAATCATGGCTGATGGGCATTTCAACTCCACTTACCTACATTCTCTCTGTAGCCCTTAATTCCTTGTGACATCAAGAATTTATTGATTTCTGCCTTGAAGGCATTTAGTGTCCCAGCTTCCACTGCACTCTGCGGCAATGAATTCAACAGGCCCACCACTGTCTGGCTGAAGAAATGTCTCTGCATTTCTGTTCTGAATTTACCACCTCTAATTCTAAAGCTGTGTCCATGGGTCGTAGTCTCCTTGCCAAATGGAAACAATTTCCTACTGTCCACCCTCTCCAAGCCATGTATTATCTTCTAAGTTTCTATTAGATCTCCCCTTAATCTTAACTCCAATGAATACATATGAGGAACTCAGCTGTTCCTCATGTTACACCTACCATTCCAGGGATCGTCCATGTGAATCTCTACTGGACACTCTCCAGTGCCAGTATGTCCTTCCTGAGGTGTGGGGACCAAAACTGGACACATAAACCAAATGGAGCCTAACCAAAGCTTTATAAAGTCTCAGTAGCACAATGGTGCTTTTATATTCCAACCCTCTTGAGATAAGTGACAACATTGCATTCGCTTTCTTAATCACGGACTCAACCTGCATGTTTGCCTTTAGAGAATCCTCAACTAGCACTCCCAGATCCTTCTGTACTTTGGCTTTATGAATTTTCTCACCGTTTAGAAAGTAGTCCATGCTTTTATTCTTTTTTCTAAAGTGCAAGACCTGGCATTTGCTCACATTGAATTCCATCAGCTATTTCCTGGACCACTCTCCCAAACTGTCTAGATCCTTCTGCAGCCTCCCCACTTCCTCAGTACTACCTGCCTGACCACCTAACTTTGTATCATTGGCAAACTCTGCTGGACATTCCCCAGTCTCTTCATCCAGGTCATTAATACGTAATGTGAACAGCTGCAGCCCCAACACTGAACTCTGCGGGACACCGCTTGTCACCGGCTGCCATTCCGAAAAAGAACCTCTTATTCCCAACTCTCTTCTGTCAGACAGTAAATCCCCAATCCATTCCAGTAACTCACTTCTAACACCATGGGCCCTCACCTTGCTCAGCAGCCTCCCGTGTGGCACCTTATCAAAGGCCTTTTGGAAGTCTAGAGAGACCACGTCGACTGGGTTTCCCCGGTCTAACCTACTTGTCACCTCTTCAAAGAACTCCAACAGGTTTGTCAGGCACGACCTCCCCTTACTAAATCCATATTGACTTGTTCTAATTCGACCCTGCTCTTCCAAGAATTTGGAAACCTCATCCTTAATGATGGATTCTAGAATTTTACCAACAACAGAGGTTAGGCTAATTGGCCTATAATTTTCCATCTCTTGTCTTGATCCTTTCTTGAACAAGGGGGTTACAACAGTGATCTTCCAATCATCTGGGACTTTCCCTGACTCCAGTGACTTTTGAAAGATCTCAACCAATGCCTCTGCTATTTCCTCAGCCACCTCCCTCGAACTCCAGGATGTATCCCATTGGGGCCTGGAGATTTGTCAATTTTAAGACCTTTTTAACTTTTCTAGCACTTTCTCTTTTGTAATGGCAACCATACTCAACTCAACCCCCTGAGTCCCTTTAATTGTTGGGATATTACTCATGTCTTCCACTGTGAAGACTGATGCAAAGTACTTAAGTTCTCCTGCTATTTCCTTATCTCCCATCACGAGGCTTCCAGCATCAGTTTGAAGTGGCCCAATGTCTACTTCTGCCTGTCGTTTGTTATGTATTGAAAGAAACTTTTACTATCATTTCTAATATTACTGGCTAGCATTCCTTCATATTTGATCCTCTTCTTCCTTATTTCTTTCTTTGTTATCATCTTTGTTTTTGTAGCCTTCCCAATCTTCTGATTTCCCAGTGCTCTTGGCCACTTCATAGGATCTCTTTCTTTGATAGATTTCCTCACTTCCTTTGTCAGCCATGGCTGTCTAATCCCTCCCTGGATAATCTTTCTCTTCTTGGGGATGAACCTCTGTACATTATCATCAATTTTACCCACTAACTCCTGCCATTTTTGCTCTACTGTCTTCCCTGCTAGGCTCTGCTTCCAGTCTACTTTCGTCAGTTCCCCTATCATGCCCTCATAATTATCTTTCTTCAACTGTAACACCATTACATCCAATTTTGCCTTCTCTTTCAAACTGCAGACTGAACTCTACCATATTATGATCACTGCTTCCTAAGGGTTCCCTTACTTTAAGATCTTTTGTAAAGTCTGGTTCATTGCAAAGCACTAGGTCCAGAATAGCCTGCTCCCTTGTGGGCTCCATGACAAGCTGTTCCAAAAAGCCATCCTGTAAGCATTCCATCAAATCAGGATGGTATGAGAATTAAAATGAGGTTGGGTGTTTTCCACTCTGGAGTAGAAAACCTCTCTTTTAAATGATTCTTTTGTCCAACAATTATACTTTTTTGCCTAAAGCTGTAGGCATTAATCCAAATAGTGGGCAGGGAAGTTCCATACCTCATCAAAATATCAGCTCCAGACATCCATTTCCCGAGACATCCTACAACTTTGATTCCAAGTTCATTTCCACATTTGCCCATAAAGTGTTCACCTCAACATCAATACCTTCCTTCACTTTGAAAGGACTCTGCAATTTGGAATCAAAAACTGCATCATCTGGGTGACCAGATCTGCTTGCCTCTCTTAGGCTTTTGGGTGAGATCCATCAGGTTCTGGTTTCTACCCAGATGGTGGAATGGTATGATCTCAATTTGTCTGGTATAGCTTCCCTATGGAATTCCACCATGACCAGGATATTCTAAATGCTACTGTTTTCTTTTTCCTCTGAGCCGAGCTTTAGGAGCCCAGTGGTGTTCAGACCAGCACAGGGGCCTGTGAATTTCGCCCTTTCCCTTGTTACAGCCCTTAGCAGTGGGGTACAAAGAGTGGCTCATTGCTCTGTAGTCTGAATCCAACATGCAGCTCCTGATGAGCACCTTGATTGAATACCCACTTTACCTCAACTAGGAGTCGATGCACAGCAGGGGGGAGTTTTTCCCAGCAGTAGCACTAATATCCCACTGTGTCTCCCTCACTTTTGTGTACCTCCCTATCTGAAGACACACTCCTAACACCACTCCTGCACGTTCAATAAACCTCAAGCCTGCCCACCCAGAGCTGGGATAATTCCCTGCAGACACACATTCCTGGGAGTCAGCTGAAGAAATTCTCCTGAGCTGCATTGAATTAATACACATGCTCCCATCGTCACCTACAGCTGAAATGAGCAGGCTGACTGTGATCTGGGAATAACACAGCAATGCTTGAGGTTAGATGCTTCCACCTGGTTTACTCTTACTGCTAAAGTCAGCAGTTTGCAGTCCAAGCTGATCCTTGCTTCCTCCCAGCTTCCCATGTGCTGAAGGATTCTCCTGATGCAGTTTGATTTGACCCAGTGATGTTGAAGGAGCAGCGATTTCTCTCCAAGTTGGGAGTGCTGTCATTCTGAAAGGAAAACCTGGAGATGCTGACTCTCCTGTACAGCTGCTCCTTCATCTTTGGGGTTTCAGGGATCGTGGGTTAGGGAGGGGGCTCTCCTGGTGATTGTTTGAGTGAATTTTGTAATGAGCATACACTGCAGCCTTCAGGGACGGTTTAGGTCCTTAACATATTTATCCCACAACGTAAAACCTTTTACTGCAAATAATCAAGTCATGCTGACATACTCTCTACAGTGCAGGCTGAGGCCATTCAGCCCATCGATTCTGCACCAATTATCTGAACAGCATCCTGTTCAGATCCATCCAATCCTCTTAACCCTGCATTTCCCATGGGCGATTCACCGATCCTGCACATCTTTGGACTGTGGGAGGAAACTGGAGCACTCATATGAAACCCACACAGACCCAGGGAGAGCATGCACACTCTATACACACACACACTGGAATCAAACCCAGGTCCCTGGCGCTGTGAGGCAGCAGTGCTACCAACTGAGCCACCACACCATCCTAAAGAAACATCTTGTTGCACACCAGTGAAGTCATAGAGTCATACATCACAGAATCAGACCCTTCGGCCCAACCTGTCCATGCCGACCAGATTTTCAAAACTGTACCAGTTGCCCTTGCCTGCATTTGGCCCATGTCTCTCTCAAACCTTCCCATTCATGTATCCATCCAAATGTGTTTTAAATGTTATAATTGTACCCAACTCCACCACTTCCTCTGGCAGCTCGTTCCACGTACACAGCACACTCTCTCTGAAAAGGTTGACCCTCATGCCCCTATTTTCATCTTTCCCCTCCCACTTTAAGCCTCTGCCCCTCTCGTGTTGTACTCCCACTCCCCCATCACAGGGTGGTTTTTATTGGTCAATCTTCAGTGTGCCAATCAGAAGGCTACGTTTCGTGCCCAGCCACAGTTACCCTTCAGGTGGTGGTGATGAGCTGGTTATTACAGCCCACCTGGTGTGAGAGAGACCAGAATGATGATGATGATGATGATGATGATGCTGCTGCTGCTGAGGGGGGGGGGGCTTCTGGGACTTGGATTCAGAAACAGTGATATTGTTCCAACTCAGGATGGCGAGAGATTTCCCTGGGGCTTCGTCAGTTTTGGGGCTGGATTCAGACAGAAAATTGGAAAGTATTCCACCACTTTTCATAACTTTGGTCTTGTAGATGGTGGAGAGGCTTTGGAAATTCACGAGTTGAGAAATTCGCAACAGAATTCCCAGCCTCTGACTTGCTCTCATCGTCATGAATATTTATCAGGGTTGACTCTGACCATGGTTCCATGTATAATACTCAAACTTGTAACTCAATCTGACAAGTAATGGCTAGACTGTAACATGGTATTTGAGAAAGTTATTGGGTCAAAGTAATTTGCTTCCACCAATCCATCCATCAAGGCTGTGATCATACCCTAACATTGAGTGGGCACATTCAATCCCCAAACTCTCACAGCACAACCAGTCCACTGGGGGCTGCTCAGTTCAACACATTCAACTTTATGTTGAGATATTCTCATGTCCATAAAGATGTGCGTATGGACCACATCGAGTTGGGAGGCCGGTTTCTGAGCTGTACGTTCGACAGATTACAATGTAAACAGGATCAGAATCAGAATCAGAATCTCTCCACTTGGAAACATCCTTGAGTTGAGGGCTAGTTTATCTTGAAACAATTAAAAACTGAACATGGAGACAGAAAAGTTGATCGTGCAATATATTTCCAGCAGCAGTTTAGACATGGAGGCCTGAGGCCTACTACATGGCTGAGGCACTCAGCACATTTAATGTTTTGGTTTGTAAACTGGGCTTCCTGAGACCTAAGATCCAAAAGATCACAGCAGATTCAGAAAGGATCCACAAAGTACATCAGTTGCCTGCACTAGATGACCCAAAAGCACTTCATTTCTGTCACTGTCAATCAATAGGCAAATGTTTAAGGTCAACAAAATCTAGCCATTTTTCAATGGACTCCCAACACTGTCATTCAAAAGCTAGGAAGACAAATCCTTCAGAGTAACAAACTAACAAAGTTCTGCAAATCTGTTTTCAGCATGTCTTAATACACAAGCTCAAATACAATAGTGATGTTTCAGAGTATGTTTTAATCTCATTTTCAGGTAGATATATTTACAGAATTTGCACTTGTGTAAGAGGTCAATCGCCAATTTCATCATCGACCAGTTGTCAATTCTAATTGGCTTCTGGATCCACTTCCCATTCTGCGCTGAATGGACATGGCAGCTGATCGATTGATTAACAAGAGTGATTGGCCATCACTGATGATGTCATTTCCTGCTTAATAAAATGAGGTCTGCTCCTGGAATATAAATAGAAGTCCAAAGGGTGTGGTGATTTAGGTAGAGTTGGTGGTAATTCTAAGTTTGTGATTAGCTTGTGACTTGTCTTGGGTAGGCCAGTAGTACAATATTTGTCACAAAATGGCTTCCCAGATTTGTCAAAACTATCACCAGGATTGTGAAGCTGCTGTCAACAAGCAGATTAACCTGGAGCTCACTGCCTCCTATCTCTATCAGTCTTTGGTGAGTGTTGTATCTATTTATAATTGCTTCTATTATGTGAAGTAAAGTTTTCCTTCTTCCTTTATCAGATTAACTTGATGCTCCTGGAGATTGACTTTAGTAGCTCTTACCTGTTTCACAATTCAAGATAACTGTGGTGTTACAGCAACAATGCAGTATGATACTGATGTGCAATAATGTATGCAAGGTGAAGTGTTCTTGGTTAGTGTACAACCCCCTGATATGGCTGTCACATGCAGTAACTGTTGTTTCCCTAGGATTGTCAAAACAGGATATTTTACAGGAATAGCTTAAAAACCATTTAGGTCAACCATATGGAGGTATCCATTGGCCAGCTGCCTTTCTGCTGCTTTAATGTATTCTGGTATGTTTGGTTTATTTTCTGCTAATGCTAAATAAGCATCATACTAGATTTGATACTGTAAAAGGGAGTTATGGCAGTGTTTATCAATGAAACTTGGCTGATCTGAGCGGAGGTATTTAATGTCAGCCTGTGAATGGCCTCCACTTAAATAGGCTCCAGTTGAGGCCTATTTACCTTTCTGTATTATCCATTTGTGTGGATGGTCAGGCTGCCACTGGTTGTCCATCCCTTCACCTGGAGGAAGAGTCAATTTGCTGTAGTGTTGGTGTAGCCACAAGGTGGCTGGAGTAGTCTAAAATTTGACTGACTGAAGAAATGGAGACCATCAAATCAGGATGGTATGAGAATTAAAAAGGCCCATTTTTTTTTTCCCAGTAATGATTTGCCCACGCCCTTCTGAAGTGTTAGAATGACCCATTTGGAAGGTGTTTAGTGAGTGCTGCAGGGTACCTGGTAGATAATGGACACTGAAGGGAGGTGGAGAATGCAGTACCAATGGAGTGGGCTGTTTTATCCTGGATGGTGTCTCACTCTTGAATGTTGCAGGTACACTCCTCCAGACATGTGGTGAGTATTCATCACACTCTGGGCTCCTCTGTTCTCTCTCATGAGATGAGAATGAAGTCCCTAGAGCTCTGATGGAGGTGGGAACAGCTTTCATTGGTGAACCAGTTAGCTTTTAATAAGGATGGATCACTCCCTTCCGGTCTGACCTGAGTTGTGCCCCTTCATAATCCTCCACCAACTGTTGTGGCCCAATCTGGATCTGTCAAAACCACTAAAGTTGCCCAGACCCTAACCTTTCCTCATCAGAAAGGCAGTTGTATAGTATACTCCAGGAGGTGATGCATTTGGTCAAACCATTCTGCTTTATACAAACAACTATCGACATACTATGGTAGAAGCACCAACAAAGGGAAACAGGAGTTTAAGACAATCCAACAACTTGGAACCTAATGGACTCAATTGCAACATAACAAAGGAACTGTTCCCATACCCACAACAGGCCAAAAACACCCCCTTTAGGAAATGGTAACTACAAACTCTGCTTCTTGCTGGCAGGTGAGTTTTCAGAGCATTCAAGTAAGAAACATCTGTTTGAAGCATGGAACCTAGTTTCAGAGTAACAGCATCGCCGCTACTAGCGGTTTCTGCCTGTTAAAACAAAACCAAGATTGGAGAATAACTGAACTGGCCACTCCCCTGTCATTTTTTCCTCTGAAGTAGCTATTTCCAAACATAGCAGCACCTCTTCCTTTTATGACCTGTCTTGAAGGGGGCACAAACCAAGGATGAAACATCCTGCTTAAAGGAGTAGCATTAACATAACATTCACTTGTGAGCATGATGGTTCAATGTCTGAGTCAAATATGGGTGTAAATCTAATGGTTTGAACTGCTCAAGTCCAACCAAGCATAGTGCTTTTCAGTTTAACTGTGGATGGTGTCACCAGCTTGATGTAATGGTTCATCTGAGGTGCATGAGGTTTTCCCTGTCTCGAACTCTTCCTTGATCAAGTTACACTTTTCTTATCACTCAGTTGCTTGCTCACAATTCAAAGGCTCCTTGCACAGGCTTTCCTCAGCAAACCCCAGGTCCCCTTTCTGTCATTCCATTCCACTCATTCCCTTCCATACTCTGATATGAACCCATTTGTACTGATCCAATCTATGGTACAGACAATCCCAATGATCTACAACTTGCACAAAACCCTCTCTTGATTTAAATTAGTGCCAGCAGTGTCCAACATCCACTTTAGCCCCAAAGGAACAATGTAGTTCCTTGCAGCAGCCTCATGGTTACTTTCTCATTGAATGGCAGGACAGGCTTGAGGGGCTGAATGGCCTACAGTCCCTGTGTTCTGATGTTCTGTATCTCTAGTCCATTCAGAAAAATGTCCTGGTGACTGGGTATTCCCCTCTGGTTAATGGTGACTGGAGTAGACTGCACTTCGTACTCCAGTGGCTTTCCTTGTCACACAACTGAACCCTCACCTTGTTAAAGGTTACAACTTCAGTTGGTTTCATGCAGAATACTTGATATACCATCCTAGACCTGGTCTGCACAGAAACAGACCCTCTAAGCCACTCATCCATGCCAGCTAGATATCCCACATTAATCTAGTCCCATTTGGCACATATCACTCTAAATACCTCCCATTCATATACCCATCCAGATGCCTTTGAAATGTGGTAACTGTACCAGCCTCCTACTTCCTTTGGCAGCTCATTCCATACACCACCTTCTGGAAAAAGCTGCTGCTTGGATCCACTTATGTCCATCCCTCATGTTAACCCTGTGCTGTCTAGCTTTGGACCCCCACCCCACCACAAATACATCCTGCACTCTCGTTTCCTTGTATTGAAGAGTTTCAGTCAATATCTAATACCTTCCAATTCTAATGGTGTTAATGAGCAGAAACATGAATTTAGTGTTTCTCTCCTCTGATGCTGTACCAGACCTGCTGAGCAACTCCCCAGCTGTTTAATCCAAATTAAAACATGGATGTTGCATGTCCTCAGGAGGAAGCTGGGGTGAAGAGCTGCTGGCTCACTGGACAACACTGGGATATTAAAATGGCTGAGAATGCAGAGGATTAATAACTGCTTGAATAGGCAGGCAGTCTGAGGGCTAAATTAGTCTCTACTGCTCCCAACTAGAATTGGGCCCAGTGATGTGTTAATGGGATGTAAATGGTTCTCTTTCAGATGTCGTACTTTGACCGGGATGATGTTGCCCTGCACCATTTCTCCCAGTTCTTCAAAGCTCAGTCCCAGGAGAAGCAGGAACATGCAGAGAAGCTGCTGAAATTCCAGAATCAGCGTGGAGGCAGAGTCCTCCTCCAGGATGTGAAGGTGGGAATGTTGGGGGTGGGGGAAAATGACTCATCTCGTGATGTGGCTTCAATCTGTTAGTAACAGGTTTTGCTCACCCTGATGGTGGAAGTGAAGAGTAGCTTGTCTTCCCATATGATCTCTTCCATCTCCCTGTCACTGCATAGAAACAGGCCCTTTCAGCTACCATATCTATGCTGACCCAACTACACTAATCCCACCTACCTGCACTTAGTCCTTCACACACTGTACCCTGGCATTTGCAGGATTTGTCCAGATGTTACTGCAATGTCACTGGACTAGCTGTCTCCCCCCACAATCCTCAGGTGGTGTATTCCATATTTATGAAGTTTCCTGAGATCCCACTAAATCCCTTCCTCCAATCATCTTCTGGACTTGAGGATGGTACTGGCACTGCAGTATCTCAGTGCCAGCAACCCAGGTCCAATTCCAGCCTCTGGGAACTGATCAAAGATGTGCCAGTCAGTTTGGTCATGCTCGGCATTCCAGTTTCCAGGAATACACAGGCTACATTTGTCCCTAAACAGCATTACAGGGTTGGGTAGGTCAGTGTGGGACCCTCTGGAGGGTTGATGTGGACAAATGACTGACTTCACCTCACTGTAGGGATTCTGATCCTTAACTGTCCTTTGTTTCCATGTTTCAGAAGCCAGAGAGGGATGAGTGGGGTAACGGTCTGCAGGCAATGCAGGTTGCCCTGGATCTGGAGAAGAATGTGAACCAGAGTTTGCTGGATCTACACCAACTCGCCACTGCCCAGACTGACCCTCATGTAAGCTTCACCACCTCATTCTCCTCACTGCCAGACCCTCAGGGTAACACCTCACTGGTTGGTCTCTGCGTTTGAAATTCAATAATGCAACACGTGCCAAGATGTGATTTGGTGATGCCAGTGTCAGACTGGGGTGTACAAAGTTAAAACTAACACCACCAGGTTATAGTCCAACAGGCTTATTCAGAAGCTTGAGCTTCCAAACTAATATTCTTCGACCACCTAAAGAAGCAGCACTCTGAAAGCCCGTGCTTCTGAATAAATCTGTTGGACAAAACCTGATGTTGTGATTTTTAACTTTGTCCAGATATCACGTTGTAACCACCAGTGTGGATCTGGAATGATCAATCTTACAACTCTTCAGCAAGGAGGAACTTGGATTGTAATCTGGGAGTGCTGAAGTGAGATTGGTCACTGAATCCTCATTCAGGACCATTGCAGTGGAATGATCACCATCCACCACAATACAACTCAGCTCCACTTAACTGGCAAGATGTGCCAGCTGAGAGGCTAATATATTCACCAGTACAAAATCTCTAGTTTGGATTTGAGTTGTCTAGAGCTATTACTGCCAAGTATGTTTTGCAGTGGGAATTCTCCAACCTGTCTTGGATTGTGCTCATGTAATATTCCTGTGTTCCAGCTGTGTGACTTCCTGGAGACCCACTATTTGGATGAGGAGGTTGAGATCATCAAGCGACTTGGGGACTACATCACCAACCTGAAGCGTCTGGGAGCCCCTGAGAATGGGCTGGGAGAGTACCTGTTTGACAGGCTCTCACTGGAGGACAGCAGTTAGTGGGGCATGGGGTACTGTCTGCTTTTGTCTGAATGCATTACTGACTTCACTTGGACAATCTGGCTCCTCCCTAGGGAGAAGGAATATGTTGGCAAGAATGTAATGGCTGTACCACCTGAATGGAAATGGATAAAATGTTCTGCTGACTTTTGCTTTTTGTCTATCATTTGGACCACTGATCTTTTTTATTTTGCTATGTGAGGTGCTTGATGTCAGTAATCATCCTGCAATTTGGCTCATCACTTGTCTAAATGTCTCCTCTTCACTCTTCCACCTCAGCTGACACTCCACACCCCAGTGGACAGGAATAACTAGATGGGGTTGTTGTAACTAATATTCAAGCTATCGTGCCCCACATGTGAGGTTGGTATCTTACAATGTGGAGTATAAGACCTTGTTTGTTTTTAATGATTCTTTTCTTTTGTCCAAGAATTATACTTTTTCTTTGGACTAATGCCCATCAAGTGTTAACCTCAGCATCAATGCCTTCCTTCAGTTTTGAAAGGACTTTGCAATTTGGAATCAAAAACTGCATGATTTGGGTGACCAGAACTGTTCACCTCTCATAGGCTTTGGGGTGAGATCCATCAGGTTCTGGTTTCTACCCAGTTGGTGGAATGGCATGATTTCAATTTGTCTGGTTATAGAGTTCCGGGGGGAGCAAACATGACCAGGATATTCTAAATGCTACTGTTTTTTTTTCCTGAGTATACCTTAGGAGCCCATTGGTGTTCAGACCAGTACAGGGGCCTGTAAACTTCACCCCTTCCCTTGTTACAGCCCTTAGCAGTGGGGTACAAAGAGTGGCTCATTGCTCTGTCGTCTGAATCAACCATGCAGTACCTGATGGTCACCTTGATTAAATACCCATTCTAGCACAATGAGGAGTCAACCCACACCAGGGGAAATTCTTTCCCACCGTAGCAATGTTATCCCACTATATCTTCCCTCACTTTTGTGTACCTCCCTATCTGAAGACTCACTCCCAACACCACTCCTGCACTTTCAATAAACCTCAAGCCTGCCCACCCAGAGCTGGGATAATTCCCTGCAGAAATTCTCCTGAGCTGCATTGAATTAATACACATGCTCCAATCGTCACCTACAGCTGAAATGAGCAGGCTGACTGTGATCTGGGAATAACACAGCAATGCTTGAGGTTAGATGCTTCCATCTGGTTTACTCTTGCTGCTAAAGTCAGCAGTTTGCAGTCCAAGCTGATCCCTGCTTCCTCCCAGCTTCCCATGTGCTGAAGGATTCTCCTGATGCAGTTTGATTTGACCCAGTGATGTTGAAGGAGCAGTGATTTCTCTCCAAGCTGGGGAGTGCTGTCATTCTGAAAGGAAAACCTGGAGATGCTGACTCTCCTGTACAGCTGCTCCTTCATCTTTGGGGTTTCAGGGATTGTGGGTTAGGGAGGGGGCTCTCCTGGGGATTGTTTGAGTGAATGTTGTAATGAGCATACACTGCAGCCTTCAGGGAGGGTTTAGGTCCTTAACATATTTCATTCCACAACGTAAAACCTTTTATTGTAAACAATCAAGTCATGCTGACATACTCTCTACCGTGCAGGCTGAGGCCATTCAGCCCATTGAGTCTGCACCAATTATCTGGTGAGCATTCCGTTCACACCCATCCCATCCTCTTAACCCTGCATTTCCCATGGCCATTTCACCAATGCTGCACATCTTTGGACTGTGGGAGGAAACTGGAGCACTCTTCGGAAGCCCACACAGGGAGAGCATGCACATTCTATAGACACGCATACACTCACCCGAGGCTGGAATCAAACCCAGGTCCCTGGTGCTGTTAGGCAGCAGTGCTAACCACTGAGCCACCACACCATCCTAAAGAAACATGTCGCACACCAGTAGAGTCATAGAGTCATACATCACAGAAGCAGACCCTTCGGCCCAACCTGTCCAGGCCGACCAGATTTCCAAAACTGTACCAGTTGCCCTTGCCTGCATTTGGCCCATGTCTCTCTCAAACCTTCCCGTTCATGTATCCGTCCAAATGTCTTTTAAATGTTATAATTGTACCCGCCTCCACCACTTCCTCTGGCAGCTCATTCCATGTACACAGCACACGTTCTGAAAAGGTTGATTCTCATATCCCTATTGTTAATCTTTCCCCTCCCACTTTAAGCCTATGTCCCTCTAGTTTTGCACTCCCCCATCCCAGGGTGGTTTCTATTGGTCAATCTTCAGTGTGCCAATCAGAAGGCTACGTTTCGTGCCCAGCCACAGTTACCCTTCAGGTGGTGGTGATGAGCTGGTTATTACAGCCCACCTGGTGTGGGAGAGACCAGAATGATGATGATGATGATGATGATGCTGCTGAGGGGGGGGGGGGGCTTCCGGGACTTGGATTCAGAAACAGTGATATTGTTCCAACTCCGGATGGCGAGAGATTTCCCTGGGGCTTCGTCAGTGTTGGGGCTGGGTTCAGCCAGAAAATTGGAAAGTATTCCACCACTTTTACTTGTAGATGGTGGACAGTGTTTGAAAAGTCAGGAGTTGAGAAATTCCCAACAGAATTCCCAGCCTCTGACCTGCTCTCATCGCCATGAATATTTATCAGGGTTGACCTCGGACCATGGTTCCATGTACAATATTCAAAGTTGTAACTCAATCTGACAAGTAATGGCTAGACTGTAACCTGGGATTTGAATCAGATACTGGGTCAAAGTAACTTGCTTCCACCAATCCATCCGTCAAGGCTGTGATCATACCCTAACATTGAGTAGGGACCTTCAATCCCCAAACTCTCTCAGCACACCACTCCACTGGAGGCTGCTCAGTTCAACACATTCAACTTTAGGTTGTGAGACCCTCATGTCCATATCACTGTGGGTATGGACCATGTTGAGCTGGGAGGCCAGTTTCTGAGCTGCACATTTTACAGATTGCAATGTAAACAGAACCAGAATCTTCCCATTTGGAAACATCCTTGAGTTGAGGGACTGGTCCTTCTTGAAACAATTAATAACTAAACATGGAGACAGAAAAGTTGATCATGCAGTATGTTTCTAACAGCAATTTAGGAATGGAAGCCTGAGGCCTACTACATAGCTGACACACTCAGCACATTTACCGTTTTGGTTTTAAACTGGGTTTCCTGAGACCGAAAGTCAAAAAGATCACAGCAGATTCAGAAAGGATCCACAAAGTACATCAGTTGCCTGCACTAGATGACCCAAAAGCACTTCATTTCTGTCACTTTCAATCAATAGGCAAATGTTTAAGGTCAACAAAATCTAGCCATTTTTCAATAGACTCACAACACTGTCATTCAAAAGCTAGGAAGACAAGTCCCTCAGAGTAACAAAGTAATAAAATTCTGCAAATCTGTTTTCAGCATGTCTTCATACACAAGCTCAAATACAATAGTAAAGTTTCAGAGTATGTTTTAATCTCATTTTCAGCTAGATATATTTACAGAATTTGCACTTGTGTAAGATGTCAAAGGTCAATCACCAATTCCATCATCCACCAGTTGTCAATTCTAATTGGCTTCTGGATCCAATTCCCATTCTGCGCTGAATGGACATGGCAGCTGATCGATTGATTAACAAGAATGATTGGCTATCACTGATGATGTCATTTCCTGCTTAATAAAATGAGGTCTTCTCCTGGAATATAAATACAAGTCTGAGGGCTGTGGTGATTTAGGTCCAGTTGGTAGTAATTCTAAGTTTGTGGTTAGTCTGTGACTTGTCTTGGGTAGGCAAGTAGTGTAATATTTGTCACAAAATGGCTTCACAGATTTGTCAAAACTATCACCAGGATTGTGAAGCTGCTGTCAACAAGCAGGTTAACCTGGAGCTCACTGCCTCCTATCTCTATCAGTCTTTGGTGAGTGTTGTATCTATTTATAATTAAATCTATTATGTGAAGTGAACTCTTTATTTCTAATTAACTTGATGCTCTTGTAGCTCTTGCCTATTTCATAATTCAAGATAAATGTGGTGTTACTACAACAACAACAGGGTATGATACTGATGTGCAATAATGTAAGCTCCTGTTTATGTTCAGTGTTGTTTCTGGGGTGCAGTGTCCTTGGTTAATGTACAATTCCCTGATATGGCTGTCACAGGCAGTAACTGTCATTTCCCTAGGGTTGTCAAAACAGGATATTTTACAGGAATAGCTTAAACCATTTTGTGGGTGGCATGATGGTACAGTGGTTAGCACTGCTGCCTCACAGTACCAGAGACCTGGGTTCAATTCCCACCTCTGACAATTGTCTGTGTTCTCTTCACATGATCTCTTCCATCTCCCACTCACTGCATAGAAACAGGCCCTTTGGTCTACCATATCTATGCTGACCAAACTACACTAATCCCACCTACCTGCACTTAGTCCTTCACCCACTATAGCCTGGCATTCTCCCCACTTCTGTGTGGGTTTGCTCTGGTTTCTCCCACAGTCCAAAGACCTGCAGGTTAGGTGAATTGGCTGTGCTAAATTAACTGTCTTAGGTGAAGAGGTAAGGTGGGTCTGGGTGGGTTGCTCTTCGGAGGGTTGGTGTGGACTTGTTGGGCTGAAGGGCCTGTTTCCACAGTGTAAGAGAGCTAATTTAGGTCCATCACATGATGAAAATGGAGGTATCCATTGACTAGTTGCTGTTTTGCTATTTTAATGCACTCTGGTATGCTTGCACATTCTGCTAATGCCAACAAAGCATCATATTAGATTTGATACTGTAAAAGGTATTATGGCAGTGTTTTATCAATGATACTTGGCTTACCTGAGCAGAGGTATTTAATGTCAGCCTGTGACTGGCCTCCACTTAAATAGGCTTCAGTTGAGGCCTATTTAGCTTTCTGTATTATCCATTTGTGTGGGTGGTCAGGTAGCCACTGGTTGTCCATCCCTTCACCTGGAGGAAGAGTCAATTTGCTGTAGTGCTGGTGTACCCACAAGGTGGCTGGAGTAGTCTGAAATTTGACCCAATGACTGAAGAAATGGAGACCATCAAATCAGGATGGTATGAGAATTAAAATGGTCCACTTTGTTCCAGTAATGATTTGCCCATGCCCTTCTGAAGTGTTAGGATGACCTATTTGGAAGGTGTTTAGTGAGTGCTGCAGGGTACCTGGTAGACAATGGACACTGAAGGGAGGTGGAGAATGCAGTACCAATGGAGTGGGCAACTTTATCCTGAATGGTGTCTCACGCTTGAATGTTGTAGGTATACTCGGACAAACGTGGTGAATATTCATCACACTCTGGGGCTCCTCTGTTTTACAGGTCCTCTCTCATGAGATGACCATGAAATCCCTAGAGCTCTGGTTAATGGTGACTGGAGTAGACTGCACTTAGTACTCCAGTGGCTTTCCTTGTCACCCAACTGAACCCTCACTTTGTTAAAGGTTACAACTTCAGTCGGTATCATGCAGAATACTTGATCTACCATCCTAGACCTGGTCTGCACAGAAACAGACCCTCTAAGCCACTCTTCCATGCCAGCCAGATATCCCACATTAATCTAGTTCCATTTGGCACATACCACCCATTCATATACCCATCCATATGCATTTGAAATGTGGTAACTGTACCAGCCTCCTACTTCCTTTGGCAGCTCATTCCATACACCACCTTCTAGAAAAAGCTGCTGCTTGGATCCATTTATGTCCATCCCTCATGTTAACCCTGTGCTGTCTAGCTTTGGACCCCCACCCCACCACAAATACATCCTGCACTCTCGTTTCCTTTTATTGAAGAGTTTCAGTCCATGTCTAATATCTTCCAATTCTAATGGTGTTAATGAGCAGAAACATGAATTTCGTGTTTCTCTCCTCTGATGCTGTACCAGACCTGCTGAGCAACACACCAGCTGTTTAATCCAAATTAAAACATGGATGTTGCATGTCCTCAGGAGGAAGCTGGGGTGAAGAGCTGCTGGCTCACTGGACAACACTGGGATATTAAAATGGCTGAGAATTCAGTGCATTAACAACTGCTTGAATAGGCAGGCAGTCTGAGGGCTAAATTAGTCTCTACTTCTGACAACTAGAATTGGGGCCAGTGATGTGTTAATGGGATGGGAATTCTTCTTTCAGATGTCGTACTTTGACCGGGATGACGTTGCCCTGCACCATTTCTCCCAGTTCTTCAAAGCTCAGTCCCAGGAGAAGCAGGAACATGCAGAGAAGCTGCTGAAATTCCAGAATCAGCGTGGAGGCAGAATCCTCCTCCAGGATGTGAAGGTGGGAATGTTGGGGAGGGGATTGGCTGATCTTGTGATGTGGCTTCAATCTGTTGGTAACAGGGTTTGTTCACCCTGAAGGGGGAAGTGAAGAGTAGCTTGTCTTCCCATATGATCTCTTCCATCTCCCCTGTCACTGCATAGAAACAGGCCCTTTCAGCTACCATACCTAGCTGACCAAACTACACTAATCCCACCTACCTGCACTTCGTCCTTCACACACTATACCCTGGCATTTGCAGTATTTGTCCAGATGTTACTTCAATGTCACTGGACTAGCTGTCTCCCCCCACAATCCTCAGATGGTGCATTCCATATTTTAAGTTTCCTGAGATCCCACTAAATCCCTTCCTGCTCAAATTATCTTCTGGACTCGAGGATGGTCCTGGCACTGCAGTATCTCAGTGCCAGCAACCCAGGTCCAATTCCAGCCTCTGGGAACTGATCAAAGATGTGCCAGTCAGTTTGGTCATGTGAGGTATCCCAGTTTCCAGGGATACACAGGCTACATTTGTCCCTAAACAGGATTACAGGGTTGGGTGGGTCAGTGTGGGACCCTCTGGAGGGTTGATGTGGACAAATGACTGACTGACACCTCACTGTAGTGATTCTGATCCTTAACTGTCCTTTGTTTCCATGTTTCAGAAGCCAGAGAGGGATGAGTGGGGTAACGGTCTGCAGGCAATGCAGGTTGCCCTGGATCTGGAGAAGAATGTGAACCAGAGTTTGCTGGATCTACACCAACTCGCCACTGCCCAGACTGACCCTCATGTAAGCCTCATTACCTCCTCATTCTCATCACTGCCAGACCCTCAGGGTAACACCTCACTGGTTGGTCTCTGTGGGTTTGCAATTCAATAGTGCATCATCTGGGGAGATGTGATTTGGAGATGCCAGTGTCAAACGGGGATATTCAAAGTTAAAGCTAACACCAGGTTATAGTCCAACAGGCTTATTCAGTAGGAGTGGAAGTAAGGCCATTCGGCCCATCAAGTCCACTCCGCCATTCAATCATGGCTGATGGGCACTTCAACTCCACTTACCCGCATTCTCCCCGTAGCCCTTAATTCCCCGAGACAACAAGAATCTATCAATCTCTGCCTTGAAGACATTTAGCGTCCCGGCCTCCACTGCACTCTGTGGCAATGAATTCCACAGGCCCACCACTCTCTGGCTGAAGAAATGTCTCCGCATTTCCGTTCTGAAATGACCCCCTCTAATTCTAAGGCTGTGTCCACGGGTCCTAGTCTCCTCACCTAACAGAAACAATTTCCTAGCATCCACCCTTTCCAAGCCATGTATTATCTTGTATGTCTCTGTCTCCCCTTAATCTTCTAAACTTCACTGAATACAATCTCAGGATCCTCAGCCGTTCCTCATATGTTAGACCTACCATTCCAGGGATCATCTGTGTGAATCTCCGCTGGACACGTTCCAGTGCCAGTATCCCCTTCCTGAGGTGTGGGGGCCAAAACTGGACACACTACTCCAAATGGGGCCTACCCAGATTTTTATAAAGTCTCAGTAGCACAATGGTGCTTTCATATTCCAACCCTCTTGAGATAAGTGACAACATTGCATTCGCTTTCTTAATCACGGACTCAACCTGCATGTTGACCTTTAGAGAATCCTCGACTTGCACTCCCAGATCCCTTTGTACTTTGGCTTTACAGCTTTTCTCACCATTTAGAAAGTAGTCCATGCTTTTATTCTTTTTTCCAAAAGTGCAAGACCTCGCATTTGTTCACGTTGAATTCCATCAGCCATTTCCTGGACCACTCTCCCAAACTGTCTAGATCCTTCTGCAGCCTCCCCACTTCCTCAGTACTACCTGCCTGTCCACCTAACTTCATATCATCTGCAAACCTTGCTAGAATTTCCCCAGTCCCTTCATCCAGATCATTAATATAATGCGAACAGCTGTGGCCCCAACACTGAACCCTGCGGGACACCGCTCATCACCGGCTGCCATTCTGAAAAAGAACCTTTTATCCCAATTCTCTGCCTTCTGTCAGACAGCCAATTCTCAATCCATCCCAGTAGCTCACCTCAAACACCATGGGCCCTCACCTTGCTCAGCAACCTCCCGTGTGGCACCTTGTCAAAGGCCTTTTGGAAGTCTAGATCGACCACATCCACTGGGTTTCCCCGGTCTAACCTACTTGTCACCTCCTCAAAGAACTCCAACAGGTTTGTCAGGCATGACCTCCCCTTACTAAATCCATGTTGACTTGTTCTAATCAGACTCTGCTCTTCCAAGAATTTAGAAACCTCATCCTTAATGATGGATTCTAGAATTTTACCAACAACCGGGGTTAGGCTAATTGGCCTATAATATTCCATCTCTTGTCTTGATCCTTTCTGAACAATGGGATTACAACTGCGATCGTCCAATCATCAGGGAGTTTCTGTGACTCCAGTGACTCTTGAAAGATCTCAACCAATGCCTCCGCTATTTCCTCAGCCACCTCTCTCAGAACTCTAGGATGTATCCCATCGGAGCCAGGAGATTTATCAATTTTAAGACCTTTTAGCTTTTCTAGCACTATCTCTTTTGTAATGACAACCATACTCTACTCAGCCTCCTGATTCCATTTAATTGTTGGGATATTACTCATGTCTTCCACTGTGAAAACTGACGCAAAGTACTTGTTAAGTTCTCCTGCCATTTCCTTATCTCCCATCACTAGGCTTCCAGCATCGGTTTGAAGTGGCCCAATGTCTACTTTTGTCTGTTTGTTTCTTATGTATTGAAAGAAACTGTTACACTTGTTTCTCATATTACTGGCTAGCCTACCTTCATATTTGATCCTCTCCTTTCTTATTACTCTTTGTTATCCTCTGTTTGTTTTTGTCGCCTTCCCAATCTTCTGATTTCCCACTGTTCTTGGCCACTTTATAAGATCTCTCTTTCTTTCTTTTTTTTTTCTTCTTTGATAGATTTCCTGACTTCACTTGTCAGCCACGGCAGTCTTATCCCTCCCTAGATAATCTTTTCTTGGGATGAACTTCTGTACAGTGTCCTCAATTATACCCACTAACTCCTGCCATTTTTGCTCTACTGTCTTCCCCGCAAGCCTCTGCTTCCAGTCTATTTTTGTCAGTTCTACTCTCATGCCCTCATAATTACCTTTTTTTTTTAATTTAACTGTAACACCATTACATCTGATCTTTGCCTTCTCTCTTTCAAATTGCAGACTGAACTCTACCATATTATGATTGCTGCTTCCTAAGGGTTCCCTTACTTTAAGATCTTTGATAAATTCTGGTTCATTGCAAAGCACTTGGTCCAGAATAGCCTGCTCCCTTGTGGGCTCTATGACAAGCTGTTCCAAAAAGCCATCCTGTAAGCATTCCATGAATTCCCTTTCTTTGGATCCGCTGGCAACATTATTTACCCAGTCCACCTGCATATTGAAGTCTCCCATGATCACTGACCTTGCCTTTCTGACATGACTTCTCTGTTTCCTGGCACATGTTGCACCCCTGGTCCTGACTACTGTTAGGAGGTCTGTACACAACTCCAATTATAGTTTTTTGCCTTTGTGGTTCCTTAATTCCACATCATCTGACGCTATGCCATTCAGTGCCAAAGATTTAATATTGTTCTTAACTAACAAGGCAACCCCACCCCCTCTGCCCACCTCCCTGTCTTTGGAAGCTCTAGCTTCCAAACTAATACTCTTTGACCACCTGAAGAAGCAGCACTCTGAAAGCCAGTGCTTCTGAATAAAACCTGTTGGACCAAACCTGATGTTGTGATTTTTAACTTTGTCCAGATGTAACATTGTAACCACCAGTGTGGATCTGGAATGATCAATCTTACAACTCTTCAGCAAGAAGGTCAAGGAGGAACTTGGATTGTAATCTGGTGGGAGTGCTGAAGTGAGATTGGCCACTGAATCCTCATTTGGGACCATTGCAGTGGAATGATCACCATCCACCACAAGACAACTCAGCTCCACTTAACTGGCAAGATGTGCCAGCTGAGAGGCTAATATATCCACCAGTGCAAAATCTCTCATTTGCTGGATTTTTCCAGGTTGTCCAGAGCTAGTACTGCCCAGTCTGTTTTGCAGTGGGAATTCTCCAACCTGTCTTGGATTGTGCTCATGTAATATTCCTGTGTTCCAGCTGTGTGACTTCCTGGAGACTCACTATTTGGATGAGGAGGTTGAGATCATCAAGCGACTTGGGGACTACATCACCAACCTGAAGCGTCTGGGAGCCCCTGAGAATGGGCTGGGAGAGTACCTGTTTGACAGGCTCTCACTGGAGGACAGCAGTTAGTGGGGCATGGGGTACTGTCTGCTTTTGTCTGAATGCATTACTGACTTCACTTGGACAATCTGGCTTTCTTTTCAACACCCCACCCACCCCCCCACCCCCATACCACCTGAATGGAAACAAATAAAATATTTTATTTGATCTTGCTTTTTGTCCTTCATTCAGACCACTGATCCTTTTCTCAAATTTGTTTGCTATCTCTAGGGGGGCTTGATTCAGTAATCATCCTGCAATTTGGCTCACATTACTGGACTAAAACACCTCCCCAAATGTCTCCCCTTCACTTTTACACCTCAGCCAACACTCCACACCCCAGTGGACAGGAAGAACTAGATGGGGTTGTTGTAACTACAATTCAAGCTATCGTGCCCCACATGTGAGGTTGGGTGTTTTACACTCTGGAGTAGAAAACCTTTTTTTTAAATGATTCTTTTCTTTTGTCCAAGAATTATACTTTTCTTTGGACTAATGCCTACACTTTCAGGCAAACAGTGGGCAGGGAAGTTTTCATACCTCACAAGACCAAACATCCATTTCCCGAGACACCCTAAATCTTTGATTCCACGTTCATTTCCAGATTTGCTCATCAAGTGTTCACCTCCGCATCAATGTCTTCCCTCACTCTAGAGGTGCTCCACAATTTGGAATCAAAAACTGCATGATTGGGATGACCAGATCTGTTCACCTCTTCCTTATGGGCTGTGGGTGAGGTCCATGAGGTTCTGGTTTCTAACCCGATGGTGGTACCAGCTAATGATATGATCTCAATTTGGCTGGTTATAGCTCCCCATGGAACTCTAACGTGACCAGGATATTCTGAGTGCTACTGTTTTCTTTTACCTCTGTGCCCAGCCTTAAGAGCCCAGTGGTGTTCAGACCAGCACAGGGGCCTGTGATCTTCGCCCCTTCACTTGTTACAGCCCTGAACAGTGGGGTATAAAGAGTGGCTCATTTCACTGTAGTATGAATCACTGATTTGACCCAGTGATGTTGAAGGAGCAGTGATTTCTCTCCAAGTTGGGGAGTGCTGTCATTCTGAAAGGAAAACCTGGAGATGCTGACTCTCCTGTACAGCTGCTCCTTCATCTTTGGGGTTTCAGGGATCGTGGGTTAGGGAGGGGGCTCTCTTGGTGATTGTTTGAGTGAATTTTGTAATGAGCATACAGTGCAGCCTTCAGGGAGGGTTTAGGTCCTTAACATATTTATTCCACAACGTAAAACCTTTTACTGTAAACAATCAAGTCATGCCGACATACTCTCTACAGTGCAGGCTGAGGCCATTCAGCCCATTGAGTCTGCACCAATTATCTGAACAGCATCCTTTTCAGACCCACTCAATCCTCTTAACCCTGCATTTCCCATGGCCGATTCACCGATCCTGCACATCTTTGGACTGTCGGAGGAAATTGGAGCACTCATAGGAAATCCACACAGATACAGGGAGAGCATGCACACTCTATATACACACACACTCACCCGAGGCTGGAATCAAACCCAGGTCCCTGGTGCTGTGAGGCAGCAGTGCTAACCGCTGAGCCACCACACCATCGTAAAGAAACATGTTGTTGCACACCAGTAAAGTCATAGAGTCATACATCACAGAAGCAGATCCTTCGGCCCAACCTGTCCATGCCGACCAGATTTCCAAAACTGTACCAGTTGCCCTTGCCTGCATTTGGTCCATGTCTCTCTACAACCTTCCCATTCATGTATCCGTCCAAATGTCTTTTAAATGTTATAATTGTACCCGCTTCCACCACTTCCTCTGGCAGCTCGTTCCATGTACACAGCACCCTCTCTCTGAAAAGGTTTCCCCTCACGTCCCTATTTTAATCTTTCCCCTCTCACCTTTAGCCTATGCCCCTCTAGTGTTGTGCTCCCACAATCCATCACAGGGTGATTTTTAATGGTCAATCTTCAGTGTACCAACCACAAGGCTACGTTTCATGCCCAGCCACAGTTACCCTTCAGGCGGTGGTGATGAGCTGGTTATTACAGCCCACCTGGTGTGGGAGAGACCAGAATGATGATGATGATGCTTGGGGGGGGGCTTCCGTGACTTGGATTCAGAAACAGTGATATTGTTCCAACTCAGGATGGCGAGAGATTTCCCTGGGACTTTGTCAGTGTTCTTGGGGGCTGCACTCATCCAGAACATTGCAAAGTATTCCACCACTTTTCATAACTTTGGTCTTGTAGATGGTGGACAGTGTTTGGAAATTCAGGAGTTGAGAAATTCGCAACATAATTCCCAGCCTCTGACTTTCTGTCATCGCCATGAATATTTATCAGGGTTGACTCTGACCATGGTTCCATGTACAATATTCAAAGTTGTAACTCAATCTGACAAGTAATGGCTAGTTCTGTAATCTGGTATTTGAATCAGATACTGGGTCAAAGTAACGTGCTTCCACCAATCCATCCGTCAAGGCTGTGATCATACCCTAACATTGAGTGGGGACCTTCAATCCCCAAACTCTCACAGCACAACCAGTCCACTTGAGGCTGCTCAGTTCAACACATTCAACTTTATGTTGAGATACTCTCATGTCCATAAAGATGTGCGTATGGACCACATCGAGTTGGGAGGACAGTATCTGAGCTGTACATTCGACAGAATACAATGTAAACAGGATCAGGATCAGAATCAGAATCAGAATCTTTCCACTTGGAAACATCCTTGAGTTGAGGGCTAGTTTATCTAGAAACAATTAAAAACTGAACATGGAGACAGAAAATTTGATCGTGCAATATGTTTCCAGCAGCAGTTTAGACATGGAGGCCTGAGGCCTACTACATGGCTGAGGCACTCAGCACATTTAATGTTTTGGTTTGTAAACTGGGTTTCCTGAGATCTAAGGTCAAAGGGATAACAGCAGATACAGAAAGGATCCACAAAGTACATCAGTTGCCTGCACTAGATGACCCAAAAGCACTTCATTTCTGTCACTGTCAATCAATAGGCAAATGTTTAAGGTCAACAAAATCTAGCCATTTTTCAATGGACTCCCAACACTGTCATTCAAAAGCTAGGAAGACAAATCCCTCAGAGTAACAAACTAACAAAGTTCTGCAAATCTGTTTTCAGCATGTCTTAATACACAAGCTCAAATACAATAGTGATGTTTCAGAGTATGTTTTAATCTCATTTTCAGGTAGATATATTTACAGAATTTGCACTTGTGTAAGAGGTCATTCGCCAATTTCATCATCGACCAGTTGTCAATTCTAATTGGCTTCTGGATCCACTTCCTATCTGCGCTGAATGGACATGGCAGCTGATCGATTGATTAACAAGAGTGATTGGCCATCACTGATGATGTCATTTCCTGCTTAATAAAATGAGGTCTGCTCCTGGAATATAAATAGAAGTCCAAAGGGTGTGGTGATTTAGGTAGCGTTGGTGGTAATTCTAAGTTTGTGATTAGCCTGTGACTTGTCTTGGGTAGGCCAGTAGTACAATATTTGTCACAAAATGGCTTCCCAGATTTGTCAAAACTATCACCAGGATTGTGAAGCTGCTGTCAACAAGCAGATTAACCTGGAGCTCACTGCCTCCTATCTCTATCAGTCTTTGGTGAGTGTTGTCTCTATTTATAATTGCTTCTATTACGTGAAGTAAAGTTTTCCTTTTTCCTTTATCAGATTAACTTGATACTCCTGTAGATTGACTTTAGTAGCTCTTACCTGTTTCACAATTCAAGATAACTGTGGTGTTACAGCAACAATGGTGTATGATACTGATGTGCAATAATGTATGCAAGGTGAAGTGTTCTTAGTTAGTGTACAACTCCTTGATATGGCTGTCACATGCAGTAACTGTTGTTTCCCTAGAGGTGTCAAAACAGGATATTTTACAGGAATAGCTTAAAAACCATTTAGGTCAACCATATGGAGGTATCTGTTGACCAGCTGCCTTTCTGCTGCTTTCATGTATTCTGGTATCTTTGATTTTATTTTCTGCTAATGCTAAATAAGCCTTTTACAATATCAAATCTAGTATGATGGAGTTATGGCAGTGTTTATCAATGATACTTGGCTTATCTGAGCAGAGGTATTTAATGTCAGCCTGTGACTGGCCTCCACTTAAGTAGGCTCCAGTTCAGGCCTATTTAGCTTTTGGTATTATCCATTTGTGTGGGTGGTCAGGTAGCCACTGGTTGTCCATCCCTTCACCTGGAGGAAGAGTCAATTTGCTGTAGTGTTGGTGTACCCACAAGGTGGCTGGAGTAGTCTGAAATTTCCCTTTGACTGGAGAAATGGAGACCATCAAATCAGGATGGTATGAGAATTAAAATGGCCCATTTTTTTCCCAGTAATGATTTGCCCATGCCCTTCTGAAGTGTTAGAATCACCTAATTAGGTGTTTAGTGAGTGCTGCAGGGTACCTGGTAGATAATGGACACTGAAGGGAGGTGGAGAATGCAGTACCAATGGAGTGGGCTGTTTTATCCTGGATGGTGTCTCACTCTTGAATGTTGCAGGTACACTCCTCCAGACATGTGGTGAATATTCATCACACTCTGGGGCTCCTCTGTTTTACAGGTCCCCTCGAGATGAAAATGAAGTCCCTAGAGCTCTGATGGAGGTGGGAACAGCTTTCATTGGTGAACCAGTTAGCTTTTAATAAGGATGGATCACTCCCTTCCAGTCTGACCGGAGTTGTGCCCCTTCATAATCCTCAACCAACTGTTGGGGCCCAGTCTGGATCTGTCAAAACCACTAAGATTGCCCAGACCCTAACCTTTCCTCATCAGAAAGGCAGTTGTATCGTGTATACTCCAGGAGGTGATGCAGCTGGTCAAACCATTCTGCTTTATAAAAACAACTATCTACATTCTATGGTAGAAGCACCAACAAAAGGAAACAGGAGTTTAAGACAATCCAACAACTTGGAACCTAATGGACTCAATTGCAACATAACAAAGGAACTGTTCCCATCCCCACAACAGGCCAAAAACACCCCCTTTAGCAAATGGTAACTACAAACTCTGCTTCTTGCTGGCAGGAGAGTTTTCAGAGCATTCAAGTAAGAAACATCTGTTTGAAGCATGGAACCTAGTTTCAGAGTAACAGCTTCTCCGCAAATAGCGGTTTCTGCCTGTTAAAACAAAACCAGATTGGAGAATAACTGGGCTGGCCACTCCCCTGTCCTTTTTTTTTTCCTCTTTGAAGAAGGTATTTCCAGACATAGCAGCACCTCTGCCTTTATGACCTGTCTTGAAGGGGGCACAAACCAAGGATGAAACATCCTGCTGAAAGGAGTAGCATTAACACTTCACTCGTGAGCATGATGGTTCAATGTCTGAGTCAAATATGGGTGTAAATCTAATGGTTTGAACTGCTCAAGTCAAACCAAGCATAGTGCTTTTCAGTTTACCTGCGAATGGTGTCACCAGCTTGATGTAATGGTTAATCTGAGTCACATGAGGTTTTCCCTGTCTCGGACTCTTCCTTGATCAAGTTACACTTTTCTAATCACTCAGTTGCTTGCTCACAATTCAAAGGCTCCTTGCACAGGCTTTCCTCAGCAAACCCCAGGTCCCTTCTCTCTCATTCCATTCCACTCATTCCCTTCCATACTCTGATATGAACACATTTGTACTGATACAATCTATGGTCCAGACAATCCCAATGATCTACAACTTGCACAAACTCTCTCCTGACTAAATTAGTGCCAGCAGTGTCTAACATCCACTTTAGCCCCAAAGGAACAATGTCATTCCTTGCAGCAGCCTCATGGTTCCTTTCTCATTGAATGGCAGGACAGGCTTGAGGGGCTGAATGGCCTACAGTCCCTGTGTCCTGATATGTTTTGTATGTACTTTCATTCAGAAAAATGTCCTGGTGACTGGGTATTCCCCTCTGGTTAATGGTGACTGGGGTAGACTGCACTTAGTACTCCAGTGGCTTTCCTTGTCCCCCAACTGAACCCTCACCTTGTTAAAGGTTATAACTTCAGTTGGTTCCATGTAGAATATTTGAAATCTACCATCCCAGACCTGGTCTGTACAGAAACAGACCCTCTAAGCCACTCTTCCATGCCAGCCAGATATCCCACATTAATCTAGTCCCATTTGGCACATATCACTCTAAATACCTCCCATTCATATACCCATCCAGATGCCTTTGAAATGTGGTAATTGTACCAGCCTCCGCTACTTCCTTTAGCAGCTCATTCCATACACCACCTTCTAGAAAAAGCTGCTGCTTGGATCCACTTATGTCCATCCCTCATGTTAACCCTGTGCTGTCTAGCTTTGGACCCCCACCCCAACACAAATACATCCTGCACTCTCGTTTCCTTTTATTGAAGAGTTTCAGTCAATGTCTAATATCTTCCAATTCTAATGGTGTTAATGAGCAGAAACATGAATTTCGTGTTTCTCTCCTCTGATGCTGTACCAGACCTGCTGAGGAACTCACCAGCTGTTTAATCCAAATTAAAACATGGATGTTGCATGTCCTCAGGAGGAAGCTGGGGTGAAGAGCTGCTGGCTCACTGGACAACACTGGGATATTAAAATGGTTGAGAATGCAGTGCATTAATAACTGCTTGAATAGGCAGGCAGTCTGAGGGCTAAATTAGTCTTCTGTTCTGATAACTGGAATGGAGGCCAGTGATGTGTTAATGGGATGGAAATGGTTCTCTTTCAGATGTCGTACTTTGACCGGGATGATGTTGCCCTGCACCACTTCTCCCAGTTCTTCAAAGCTCAGTCCCAGGAGAAGCAGGAACATGCAGAGAAGCTGCTGAAATTCCAGAATCAGCGTGGAGGCAGAGTCCTCCTCCAGAATGTGAAGGTGGGAATGTTGGGGAGGGGATTGGCTGATCTTGTGATGTGGCTTCAATCCACCAGTAACAGGGTTTGCTCACCCTGAAGGGGGAAGTGAAGAGTAGCTTGTCTTCCCATACAATCTCTTTCATTTCCAAGTCACTGCATAGAAACAGGCCCTTTCAGCTACCACATCTAGCTGACCAAACTACACTAATCCCACCTACTTGCACTTAGTCCTTCACACACTGTACCCTGGCATTTGCAGTATTTGTCCAGATGTTACTGCAATGTCACTGGACTAGCTGCCTCCCAACACACCTCAGGTGGTGCATTCCATATTTATGAAGTTTCCTGAGATCCCACTAAATCCCTTAGTCCTCAAATCATCTTCTGGACTTGAGGATGGTACTGGCACTGCAGTATCTCAGTGCCAGCAACCCAGGTCCAATTCCAGCCTCTGGGAACTGATCAAAGATGTGCCAGTCAGTTTGGTCATGCTAGGCATTCCAGTTTCCAGGGATACACAGGCAACATATTTCTCTAAACAGGATTACAGGGATGGGTTGGGTCAGTGTGGGACCCTCTGGAGGGTTGATGTGGACAAATGGGCTAAATGACCTGCTTCACCCTATTGTCAGGATTCTGATTCTGTTCCTTAACTGTCCTTTGTTTCCATGTTTCAGAAGCCAGAGAGGGATGAGTGGGGTAACGGTCTGCAGGCAATGCAGGTTGCCCTGGATCTGGAGAAGAATGTGAACCAGAGTTTGCTGGATCTACACCAACTTGCCACTGCCCAGACTGACCCTCATGTAAGCTTCACCACCCCCTCATTCTCATCACTGTCAGACCCTCAGGGCAACACCTCACTGGTTGGTCTCTGTGGGTTTGAAATTCAATAATGCAACATGTGCCAAGATGTGATTTGGAGATGCCAGTGTCAGACTGGGGTGTACAAAGTTAAAACTAACACCACCAGGTTATAGTCCAACAGGCTTATTCAGAAGCTCTAGCTTCCAAACTAATACTCTTTGACCACCTGAAGAAACAGCACTCTGAAAGCCAGTGCTTCTGAATAAACCTGTTGGACAAAATCTGATGTTGTGATTTTTGTCCAGATATAACATTGATCATTCCAGATCCACACTGGTGGTTACAGTCTTACAACTCTTCACAAGAAGGTCAAGGAGGAACTTGGATTGTAATCTGGTGGGAGTGCTGAAGTGAGATTGGCCACTGAATCCTCATTCAGGACCATTGCAGTGGAATGATCACCATCCACCGCAATACAACTCGGCTCCACTTAAATGGCAAGATGTGCCAGCTGAGAGGCTAATATAGTCGCTAGTACAAAATCTCTAGTTTGCTGGATTTTTCTGGGTTGTCTAGAGCTAGTCTTGGATTGTGCTCATGTAATGAGTTGTAATATTCCTGTGTTCCAGCTGTGTGACTTCCTGGAGACTCACTATTTGGATGAGGAGGTTGAGATCATCAAGCGACTTGGGGACTACATCACCAACCTGAAGCGTCTGGGAGCCCCTGAGAATGGGCTGGGAGAGTACCTGTTTGACAGGCTCTCACTGGAGGACAGCAGTTAGTGGGGCATGGGGTACTGTCTGCTTTTGTCTGAATGCATTACTGACTTCACTTGGACAATCTGGCTCCTCCCTAGGGAGAAGGAGCATGTTGGCAAGAATGTGATGGCTGTACTACCTGAATGGAAATGAATAAAATGTTCTATTGATCTTGCATTTAGTCCTTCATTCAGACCACTGATCCTTCTCTCAAACTTGTGTGCTATCTCTTGGGGGGTGGGGTGGCTTGATCCTGCAATTTAGCTCACATCACTGGACAAAAACACCTCACCAAATGTCTCCCCTTCACTCTTCCACCTCAGCTGACACTCCACACCCCAGTGGACAGGAATAACTAGATGGGGTTGTTATAATTAAAAATCAAGCTATCGTGCCCCACATGAGATTGGGTGTTTTACACTCTGGAGTAGGAAACATTTTTAATGATTCTTTTTGTCCAAGAATTATAATTTTTTTTTTGGACTAATGCCTACACTTTTAGGCAAACAGTGGGCAAGGAAGTTTCCTTAACTCTCGAGACCGAACATCCATTTCCCTCGACACCCTAAATCTTTGATTCCAAGTTCATTTCCAGATTTGCCCATCAAGTATTCACCTTTCCATCAAGTCCTTCCTTCCTTCCTTCTAGAAGGACTCCACAATTTGGAATCAAACTGCATGATTTGGGTGACCAGATCTGATCACCTCTCTTATAGACCTCCCCCAAAGCCCATGAGGTTCTGGTTTCTACCTAGATCGTGGAACCGGCTAATGATATGATCTCAATTTGTCTGGTATAGCTTCCCTATGGAACTCTAACATGATCCGGATATTCTAAATGCAACTGTTTTCTTTTATCTCTGAGTCCAGCCTTAGGAGCCGCTTCTTGTTCAGACCAGCACAGGAGCCTGGGATCTTCATCCCTTCCCTTGTTATAGCCCTTAGCAGTGGGGTATGAAGAGTGGCTTGTTTCTCTGTAGTCTGAATCCAACATGCAGCACCTGATTTAAGCACCTTGATTAAATACCCATTCAACCATAACTAGGAGTCAATCCACAGCAGGGGGGGTTCTTCCCCACAGTAGCAATGTTATCCCCCTGTATCTTCGCTCACTTTTGTGTACCTCCCTATCTGAAGACTCTCTCCTAACACCACTCCTGCACTTTCAATAAACCTCAAGCCTGGCCACCCAGAGCTGGGATAATTCCCTGCAGAAACACATTCCTCGGAGTCAGCTGAAGAAATTCTCCTGAGCTGCATTGAATTAATACACATGCTCCCATCGTCACCTACAGCTGAAATGAGCAGGCTGACTGTGATCTGGGAATAACACAGCAATGCTTGAGGTTAGAAGCTTCCACCTGGTTTACTCTTGCTGCTAAAGTCAGCAGTTTGCAGTCCAAGCTGATCCTACCTTCCTCCCAGCTTCCCATGTGCTGAAGGATTCTCCTGATGCAGTTTGATTTGACCCAGTGATGTTGAAGGAGCAGTGATTTCTCTCCAAGTTGGGGAGTGCTGTCATTCTGAAAGGAAAACCTGGAGATGCTGACTCTCCTGTACAGCTGCTCCTTCATCTTTGGGGTTTCAGGGATCGTGGGTTAGGGAGGGGGCTCTCTTGGTGATTGTTTGAGTGAATTTTGTAATGAGCATACACTGCAGCCTTCAGGGAGGGTTTAGGTCCTTAACATATTTATTCCACAACGTTAAAACCTTTTACTGTAAACAATCAAGTCATGCTGACATACTCTCTACAGTGCAAGCTGAGGCCATTCAGCCCATTGAGTCTGCACCAATTATTTGAACAGCACCCTGTTCAGACCCACCCCATCCTCTTAACCCTGCATTTCCCATGGCCAATTCACCAATGCTGCACATCTTTGGACTGTGGGAGGAAACTGGAGCACTCATAGGAAACCCACACAGACTCAGGGAGAGCATGCACACTCTATATACACACTCACCCGAGGCTGGAATCAAACCCAGGTCCCTGGTGCTGTGCGGCAGCAGTGCTAACCACTGAGCCACCACACCATCCTAAAGAAACATGTTGTACACCAGTAGAGTCATAGAGTCATACATCACAGAAGCAGACCCTTCGGTCCAACCTGTCCACGCCGACCAGATTTCCAAAACTGTATCAGTTGCCCTTGCCTGCATTTGGCCCATGTCTCTCTAAAACCTTCCCATTCATGTATCGGTCCAAATGTCTTTTAAATGTTATAATTGTACCCATCTCCACCACTTCCTCTGGCAGCTCGTTCCATGTACACAGCACATTCTCTCTGAAAAGGTTGCCCCTCACGTCCCTATTTTAATCTTTCCCCTCCCACTTTAAGCCTCTGCCCCTCTAGTGTTGTACTCCCACTCCCCCATCCCAGGGTGGTTTTTATTGGTCAATCTTCAGTGTGCCAATCAGAAGGCTACGTTTCGTGCCCTGCCACAGTTACCCTTCAGGTGGTGGTGATGAGCTGGTTATTACAGCCCACCTGGTGTGAGAGAGACCAGAATGATGCTGCTGCTGCTGAGGGGGGGGGGGGCTTCCGGGACTTGGATTCAGAAACAGTGATATTGTTCCAACTCAGGATGGCGAGAGATTTCCCTGGGGCTTCGTCAGTGTTGGGGCTGGATTCAGCTCGAAAATTGCAAAGTATTCCACCACTTTTACTTGTAGATGGTGGACAGTGTTTGAAAAGTCAGGAGTTGAGAAATTCCCAACAGAATTCCCAGCCTCTGACCTGCTCTCATCGCCATGAATATTTATCAGGGTTGACCTCGGACCATGGTTCCATGAACAATATTCAAAGTTGTAACTCAATCTGACAAGTAATGGCTAGACTGTAACCTGGGATTTGAATCAGATACTGGGTCAAAGTAACTTGCTTCCACCAATCCATCCGTCAAGGCTGTGATCATACCCTAACATTGAGTAGGGACCTTCAATCCCCAAACTCTCACAGCCCACCACTCCACTGGAGGCTGCTCAGTTCAACACATTCAACTTTAGGTTGTGAGACCCTCATGTCCATATCACTGTGGGTATGGACCATGTTGAGCTGGGAGGCCAGTTTCTGAGCTGCACATTTTACAGATTGCAATGTAAACAGAACCAGAATCTTCCCATTTGGAAACATCCTTGAGTTGAGGGACTGGTCCTTCTTGAAACAATTAATAACTAAACATGGAGACAGAAAAGTTGATCATGCAGTATGTTTCTAACAGCAATTTAGGAATGGAAGCCTGAGGCCTACTACATAGCTGACACACTCAGCACATTTACCGTTTTGTTTTTAAACTGGGTTTCCTGAGACCGAAAGTCAAAAAGATCACAGCAGATTCAGAAAGGATCCACAAAGTACATCAGTTGCCTGCACTAGATGACCCAAAAGCACTTCATTTCTGTCACTGTCAATCAATAGGCAAATGTTTAAGGTCAACAAAATCTAGCCATTTTTCAATAGACTCACAACACTGTCATTCAAAAGCTAGGAAGACAAGTCCCTCAGAGTAACAAATTAATAAAATTCTGCAAATCTGTTTTCAGCATGTCTTCATACACAAGCTCAAATACAATAGTAAAGTTTCAGAGTATGTTTTAATCTCATTTTCAGCTAGATATATTTACAGAATTTGCACTTGTGTAAGATGTCAAAGGTCAATCACCAATTCCATCATCCACCAATTGTCAATTCTAATTGGCTTCTGGATCCAATTCCCATTCTGCGCTGAATGGACATGGCAGCTGATCGATTGATTAACAAGAATGATTGGCCATCACTGATGATGTCATTTCCTGCTTAATAAAATGAGTTCTTCTCCTGGAATATAAATACAAGTCTGAGGGCTGTGGTGATTTAGGTCCAGTTGGTAGTAATTCTAAGTTTGTGGTTAGTCTGTGGTTAGTACTGCTGCCTCACAGTACCAGAGACCTGGGTTCAATTCCCACCTCTGACAATTGTCTGTGTTCTCTTCACATGATCTCTTCCATCTCCCACTCACTGCATAGAAACAGGCCCTTTGGTCTACCATATCTATGCTGACCAAACTACACTAATCCCACCTACCTGCACTTAGTCCTTCACCCACTATAGCCTGGCATTCTCCCCACTTCTGTGTGGGTTTGCTCTGGTTTCTCCCACAGTCCAAAGACCTGCAGGTTAGGTGAATTGGCTGTGCTAAATTAACTGTCTTAGGTGAAGAGGTAAGGTGGGTCTGGGTGGGTTGCTCTTCGGAGGGTTGGTGTGGACTTGTTGGGCTGAAGGGCCTGTTTCCACAGTGTAAGAGAGCTAATTTAGGTCCATCACATGATGAAAATGGAGGTATCCATTGACTAGTTGCTGTTTTGCTATTTTAATGCACTCTGGTATGCTTGCACATTCTGCTAATGCCAACAAAGCATCATATTAGATTTGATACTGTAAAAGGTATTATGGCAGTGTTTTATCAATGATACTTGGCTTACCTGAGCAGAGGTATTTAATGTCAGCCTGTGACTGGCCTCCACTTAAATAGGCTTCAGTTGAGGCCTATTTAGCTTTCTGTATTATCCATTTGTGTGGGTGGTCAGGTAGCCACTGGTTGTCCATCCCTTCACCTGGAGGAAGAGTCAATTTGCTGTAGTGCTGGTGTACCCACAAGGTGGCTGGAGTAGTCTGAAATTTGACCCAATGACTGAAGAAATGGAGACCATCAAATCAGGATGGTATGAGAATTAAAATGGTCCACTTTGTTCCAGTAATGATTTGCCCATGCCCTTCTGAAGTGTTAGGATGACCTATTTGGAAGGTGTTTAGTGAGTGCTGCAGGGTACCTGGTAGACAATGGACACTGAAGGGAGGTGGAGAATGCAGTACCAATGGAGTGGGCTACTTTATCCTGAATGGTGTCTCACGCTTGAATGTTGTAGGTATACTCGGACAAACGTGGTGAATATTCATCACACTCTGGGGCTCCTCTGTTTTACAGGTCCTCTCTCATGAGATGACCATGAAATCCCTAGAGCTCTGATGGAGGTGGGAACAGCTTTCATTGGTGAACCAGTTAGCTTTTAATAAGGATGGATCACTCCCTTCCATTCTGACCTGAGTTGTGCCCTTCATAATCCTCAACCAACTGTTGGGGCCCAGTCTGGATCTGTCAAAACCACTAAGGTTGCCCAGACCCTAACCTTTCCTCATCAGAAAGGCAGTTGTATAGTGTATACTCCAGGAGGTGATGCAGCTGGTCAAACCATTCTACTTTATACAAACAACTATCTACATACTATGGTAGCACCAACAAAAGGAAACAGGAATTTAAGACAATCCAACTATTTGGAACCCAATGGACTCAATTGCAACATAACAAAGGAGCTGTTTCAATCCCCACAACAGCCCAAAAACACCCCCTTTAGCAAATGATAAATACAATCTCTGCTTCTTGCTGGCAGGTATTTTCAGAGCATTCAAGTAAGCAACATCTGTTGAAGCATGGAACTTAGTTTCAGAGTAACAGCTTCTCTGCTACTAGCAGTTTCTGCCTGTTAAAACAAACCAAGATTGGAGAATAACTGGCCACTCCTGTCTTTTTTTTTGGGAAGCTATTTCCAGACATAGCAGCACCTCTGCCTTTATGACCCTTCTTGAGGGGGGGCACAAACCAAGGATGAAACATCCTGCTTAAAGGAGTAGCATTAACATAACATTCACTTGTGAGCATGATGGTTCAATGTCTGAGTCAAATATGGGTGTAAATCTAATGGTTTAAACTGCTCCAGTCCAACCAAGCATAGTGCTGTTCAGTTTACCTGCGGATGGTGTCACCAGCTTGATGTAATGGTTAATCTGAGTCGCATGAAGTTTTCCCTGTCTCGGACTCTTCCTTGATCAAGTTACACTTTTCTAATCACTCAGTTGCTTGCTCACAATTCAAAGGCTCCTTGCGCAGGCTTTCCTCAGCAAACCCCAGGTCCCCTTCTCTCTCATTCCATTCCACTCATTCCCTTCCATACTCTGATATGAACACATTTGTACTGATCCAATCTATGGTCCAGACAATCCCAATGATCTACAAGTTGCACAAAACCCTCTCTTGATTTAAATTAGTGCCAGCAGTGTCCAACATCCACTTTAGCCCCAAAGGAATAATGTAGTGCCTTGCAGCAGCCTCATGGTTACTTTCTCATTGAATGGCAGGACAGGCTTGAGGGGCTGAATGGCCTACAGTCCCTGTGTTCTGATATCAGTTTTGTATCCCAATGTCCTGGTGACTGGGTATTCCCCTCTGGTTAATGGTGACTGGAGTAGACTGCACTTAGTACTCCAGTGGCTTTCCTTGTCACCCAACTGAACCCTCACCTTGTTAAAGGTTACAACTTCAGTCGGTATCATGCAGAATACTTGATCTACCATCCTAGACCTGGTCTGCACAGAAACAGACCCTCTAAGCCACTCTTCCATGCCAGCCAGATATCCCACATTAATCTAGTCCCATTTGGCACATACCACCCATTCATATACCCATCCATATGCATTTGAAATGTGGTAACTGTACCAGCCTCCTACTTCCTTTGGCAGCTCATTCCATACACCACCTTCTAGAAAAAGCTGCTGCTTGGATCCACTTATGTCCATCCCTCATGTTAACCCTGTGCTGTCTAGCTTTGGACCCCCACCCCACCACAAATACATCCTGCACTCTCGTTTCCTTTTATTGAAGAGTTTCAGTCAATGTCTAATATCTTCCAATTCTAATGGTGTTAATGAGCAGAAACATGAATTTCGTGTTTCTCTCCTCTGATGCTGTACCAGACCTACTCAGCAACACACCAGCTGTTTAATCCAAATTAAAACATGGATGTTGCATGTCCTCAGGAGGAAGCTGGGGTGAAGAGCTGCTGGCTCACTGGACAACACTGGGATATTAAAATGGCTGAGAATGCAGAGGATTAATAACTGCTTGAATAGACAGGCAGTCTGAGGGCTAAATTAGTCTTCCGTTCTGATAACTGGAATTGGGGCCAGTGATGTGTTAATGGGATATAAATGGTTCTCTTTCAGATGTCGTACTTTGACCGGGATGATGTTGCCCTGCACCATTTCTCCCAGTTCTTCAAAGCTCAGTCCCAGGAGAAGCAGGAACATGCAGAGAAGCTGCTGAAATTCCAGAATCAGCGTGGAGGCAGAGTCCTCCTCCAGGATGTGAAGGTGGGAATTTGAGGGAGGGGGGATGGGGTTTGTATGGTTGGAGAGAAAATGGCTCTCAATGTGGCTTCAAGTCAGTAGCAGGATTTTCACCTCCTGAAAGAGGAGCTTTGCCTGTCTGATCTCTCTCTGTACTGGCAAAGATTATTCACAGAATAATGTACCCTAACTTACAGGGGGATATTTATGCTATCTCATAATCCAACAGGTGGGAATGTTGGGGAGGGGGTTGGCTGATCTCTGTGGCTTCAATTTGTTGGTAACAGGGTTTGCTCATCCTGAAGGGGGAAGTGAAGAGCTGTTGCTGGACTTTCCCATATGACCTTTCCATCTCCAAGTCACATCATAGAAACAGGCCCTTTGGTCTACCATATCTGTGCTGACCAAACTACACTAATCCCACCTACCTGCACTTAACCATTAGCCCACTGTGCCCTAGTATTTGAAGTATTTCTCCAGATGTTGCTGCAATGTCACTGCACTAGCTGCCTCCCCCACACTCAGGTGCAGCATTCCATATTTCTCAATTTCCTGAGATCCCACTAAAATCCTTCCTTTCTCCTCAAATCATCCTCTGGACTTGAGGATGGTACTGGCACTGCACTGTCTCAGTGCCAGGGACCCAGGTCCAATTCCAGCCTCTAGGATCTGCTCAGTTTGAACATGGCACAAAAGATGTGCTGGTCAGTTTGGTCATGCTAGGTTGCCCAGTTTCCAGGGATACACAGGCTACATGTTTCTCTAAACAGGATTACAGGGATGGGTTGGGTCAGTGTGGGACCATCTGGAGGGTTGATGTGGACAAATGGGTTAAATGACCTGCTTCACCCTATTGTCAGGATTCTGATTCTGTTCCTTAACTGTCCTTTGTTTCCATGTTTCAGAAGCCAGAGAGGGATGAGTGGGGTAACGGTCTGCAGGCAATGCAGGTTGCCCTGGATCTGGAGAAGAATGTGAACCAGAGTTTGCTGGATCTACACCAACTCTCCACTGCCCAGACTGACCCTCATGTAAGCTTCACCACCTCCTCATTCTCCTCACTGCCAGACCCTCAGGGCAACACCTCACTGGTTGGTCTCTGTGGGTTTGAAATTCAATAAGGCAACACTTGGAGATGTGATTTGGTGATGCCAGTATCAAACTGGTGTGTACAAAATTAAAACTATTTTACCAACAGGTTATAGTCCAACAGGCTTATTAGGAAGCTCTAGCTTCCAAACTAATACTCTTTGACCACCTGAAGAAGCAGCACTCTGAAAGCCAGTGCTTCTGAATAAACCTGTTGGACAAAACCTGATGTTGTGATTTTTAACTTTGTCCAGATATCACATTGTAACCACCAGTGTGGATCTGGAATGATCCACCTTACAACTCTTCAGCAAGAAGGTCAAGGAGGAACTTGGATTGTAATCTGGTGGGAGTGCTGAAGTGATATTGGCCACTGAATCCTCATTTGGGACCATTGCAGTGGAATGATCACCATCCACCACAATACAACTCCGTTCCACTTAAATGGCAAGATGTGCCAGCTGAGAGGCTAATATATTCACTGGTACAAAATCTCTAGTTTGCTGGATTTTTCTGGGTTGTCTAGAGCTAGTACTGCCCAGTCTGTTTTGCAGTGGGAATTCTCCAAACTGTCTTGGATTGTGCTCATGTAAAATTCCTGTGTTCCAGCTGTGTGACTTCCTGGAGACCCACTATTTGGATGAGGAGGTTGAGATCATCAAGCGACTTGGGGACTACATCACCAACCTGAAGCGTCTGGGAGCCCCTGAGAATGGGCTGGGAGAGTACCTGTTTGACAGGCTCTCACCGGAGGACAGCAGTTAGTGGGGCATGGGGTACTGTCTGCTTTTGTCTGAATGCATTACTGACTTCACTTGGACAATCTAGCTCCTCCCTAGGGAGAAGGAATATGTTGGCAAGAATGTAATGGCTGTACCACCTGAATGGAAATGGATAAAACCCTGTACTTGTTGGTTGTCCATCATTCAGATCACTGATCCTTCACTCACATTTTAGTGATTTTCTGGAGAGCTTGATGCCAGTAACTCACTATGCAATTTGGCTCATATACTGGACTAAAACACCTCACTAAAATGTATCCTCTTCACTCTTCCCCTCTCCCACCCCTCAGCCAACACTCCACACCCCACTGGACAGGAATAACTAGATGGGGTAGTTGTAACTAAAATTCAAGCTATCGTGCCCCACATGTGAGGTTGGGTGTTTTACACTCTGGTTTAATACTCCATTTAATTATTCTTTTTGTCCAAGAATTATACTCTTCTGGCCTATTGCCTACAGTTGTAGGCACACAAACAGTGTGCAAGGAAGTTTGTCCTCCTCTTCAAAAGACCAACTTGAGATATCAATTTCCCTAGACACCCCTGCCCCCCCCCCCCACTCCCATCTTTGATTCCATGTTCACTTCCAATTTGCCTATCAATGTTGGGGTGAACACTTTGTCTTTAGAAGTGCTCCACAATTTGGACCCAAACTGCATGATCTGGGTGACAAGATCTGTTCACCTCTTCCTGCAGGCCTTGGCTGAGGTCCATCAGGCTGGATGGAGAAACCAGCTAACCTAGGTATGATATGATCCCAATGTGTCCAGTATAACTCCCAATGGAACTCTAACATGATCTGGCTATTCTAACTGCTGCTGTTTTCTTTACCTGAACCTCGCCTCTGGAGCCAGTCAGGGTTCAAAACTGGACCAGCACAGAGGCCTGGGATAATTCCCTGCAGAAACACATTCCTGGGAGTTAGCTGAAGAAATTCTCCTGAGCTGCATTGAATTAATACACATGCTCTCATCGTCACCTACAGCTGAAATGCGCAGGATGACTGTGATCTGGGAATAACACAGCAATGCTTGAGGTTAGATGCTTCCATCTGGTTTACTCTTGCTGCTAAAGTCAGCAGTTTGCAGTCCACGCTGATCCTACCTTCCTCCCAGCTTCCCATGTGCTGAAGGATTCTCCTGATGCAGTTTGATTTGACCCAGTGATGTTGAAGGAGCAGTGATTTCTCTCCAAGTTGGGGAGTGCTGTCATTCTGAAAGGAAAACCTGGAGATGCTGACTCTCCTGTACAGCTGCTCCTTCATCTTTGGGGTTTCAGGGATCAGGGGTTAGGGAGGGGGCTCTCCTGGTGATTGTTTGAGTGAATTTTATAGTGAGCATACACTGCAGCCTTCAGGGAGGGTTTAGGTCCTTAACATATTTATTCCACAACGTAAAACCTTTTATTGTAAATAATCAAGTTATGCCGACATACCTCTCTGCAGTGCAGGCTGAGGCCATTCAGCCCATTAAGTCTCCACCAATTATCTGAACAGCATTCTGTTCAGACCCATCCAATCCTCTTAACCCTGCATTTCCCATGGCCAATTCACTGATCCTGCACATCTTTTGACTGTGGGAGGAAACTGGAGCACTCATAGGAAACCCACACAGACACAGGGAGAGCATGCACACTCTATATATATATATATATATACACACACACACACACACTCATTTGAGGCTGGAATCAAACCCAGGTCCCTGGCGCTGTGAGGCAGCAGTGCTAACCACTGAGCCACCACACCATCCTAAAGAAACATGCCATAGCACAGAAGTAGAATCATAGTCATACATCACAGAAGCAGACCCTTCAGTCCAACCTGTCCACGCCGACCAGATTTCCAAAACTGTACCAGTTGCCCTTGCCTGCATTTGGCCCATGTCTCTCTAAAACCTTCCCATTCATGTATCGGTCCAAATGTCTTTTAAATGTTATAATTGTACCCGCCTCCACCACTTCCTCTGGCAGCTCATTCCATGTACACAGCACACTCTCTCTGAAAAGGTTGCCCCTCACATCCCTATTTTTAATCTTTCCCCTCCCACTTTAAGCCTATGTCCCTGTAGGTTTGCACTCCCCCATCCCAGGGTGGTTTTTATTGGTCAATCTTCAGTGTGCCAATCAGAAGGCTACGTTTCGTGCCCAGCCACAGTTACCCTTCAGGTGGTGGTGATGAGCTGGTTATTACAGCCCACCTGGTGTGGGAGAGACCAGAATGATGATGATGATGATGATGATGATGATGATGATGATGATGCTGAGGGAGGAGGGCTTCCGGGACTTGGATTCAGAAACAGTGATATTGTTCCAACTCAGGATGGCGAGAGATTTCCCTGGGGCTTCGTCAGTGTTGGGGCTGGATTCAGCCCGAAAATTGCAAAGTATTCCACCACTTTTACTTGTAGATGGTGGACAGTGTTTGGAAAGTCAGGAGTTGAGAAATTCCCAACAGAATTCCCAGCCTCTGACCTGCTTTCATCGCCATAATTATTTATCAGGGTTGACAACGGACCATGGTTCCATGTACAATATTCAAAGTTGTAACTCAATCTGACAAGTAATGGCTAGACTGTAACCTGGGATTTGAATCAGATACTGGGTCAAAGTAACTTGCTTCCACCAATCCATCCGTCAAGGCTGTGCTCATACCCTAACATTGAGTAGGCACCTTCAATCCCCAAACTCTCACAGTCTACCATTCCACTGGAGGCTGCTCAATTCAACACATTCAACTTTATGCTGAGAGACCGTCACATCCATAAAGATGTGCGTATGGACCACATTGAGCTGGGAGGCCAGTTTCTGAGCTGTACCACCTGCAGAATGCAATGTAAAAAGAATCAGAATCTCCCCACTTGGAAACATCCTTGAGTTGAGGGCTAGTTCTTCTTGAAACTATTAAATACTAAACATGGAGACAGAAAAGTTGATCATGCAGTATGTTTCTAACAACAATTTAAACATGGAGGCCTGAGGCCTACTACGTGGCTGACGCACTCAGCACATTTACCGTTTTGGTTTTAAACTGGACTTCCTGAGACCTAAGGTCAAAGAGATCACAGCAGATTCAGAAAGGATCCACAAAGTACATCAGTTACCTGCACTAGATGACCCAAAAGCACTTCATTTCTATCACTGTCAATCAATAGGTAAATGTTTAATGTCAACAAAATCTCGCCATTTTTCAATGGACTCCCAACACTGTCATTCAAAAGGTAGGAAGACAAATCCCTCAGACTAACAAACTAACAGAATTCTGCAAATCTCTGTTCAGCCATGTCTTAAAACACAAACTCAGATACAACAGTGAAGTTTCAGAGGATGTTTTAATCTCATTTCCAGGCAGATATACTTACAGAATTTGCATTTATCTAAGAGGTCAAAGGTCAATCAGTAATTCTATCATCAACTTGTTGTCAATTCTGATTGGCTCCTGGATCCAATTCCCATTCTGTACTGATTGGACATGGCAGCTGATCGATTGATTAACAAGAGTGATTGGCCATCACTGATGATGTCATTTTCTGCTTAATAAAGTGAGGGTCTGCTCCTGTTGTGCAAGTAAAAGTCTAAAGGCTGTGGTGGTTTAGGTATTGTTGGTTGGCCTGTGATTTGTCTTGGGTCGGCAAGTAGTATAATATTCAATACAAAATGGCTTCCCAGGTTTGTCAAAACTATCACCCGGATTGTGAAGCTGCTGTCAACAAGCAGATTAACCTGGAGCTCACTGCCTCCTATCTCTATCAGTCTTTGGTGAGTGGTGTCTGTGTGAAATTTAAAAGTAAAACTATTATATGAAGCAAGCTGTTTTCCTTATTTCTAATTAACTTGCCTCCTGTAGATGGACTTTTTTAGTTCTTGCCTAAACATCAATTCAAATGAAATGTTATGTTACAATAACAATGGGGTATGATACTGATGTGCAATAATGTTTGCCTTCAGTGATGTATGTAGGGTGAAGTGTTTGTGGTTGGCATAATTTCACTAATCTGGTACTAATTTCCCTAGGGTTGTCAACAGGATATTTTGTAAGACTAGCTTAGAAAACCATTTAAGCCAACTATATGGTGGAATGGAAGTATCCATTTGACTAGTTGCCTTTCTGCTGCTTTAATGTATTCTGGTAAACTTGTTAGCTTATGCTAATCCTAAGTAAGCACCATACTAGATTTGATACTGTGAAAGGGTGTTATGGCTATGTTTACCAATGATACTTGGCTTACCTGAGCAGAAAAACTTAAGGGCAGGCTGTAACTGGCATCCAGTTAAGCAGCCCTCAACTGGGGCCTATTTGGCTTTCTGCTTTCACCATTAATCTCTGGATAGTCAGTGGTCAGGTAGCTATTTGTTGTCCATCCCTTAACCTGGAGGAAGAGTTAACTTACTGGATGGGTCAAAATCTCAGGCCACATGGCTGAAGAAATGGAAGCTTTCAAATCAGGATGGTATGGGGTGATAAACAGACCCCCTCTCTCTTTCCTGGTAGTGCTTTGCCTATGCCCTTCTGAAGTTTTAAGGTTTGTGTTGTAGGGTACCTGGTAGATACTGAAGGGAGGTGGTGAATGCAGTACTAACAGAATAGGCTGCTTTGGCCTGGGTGGTGTCTCCTTAATCTTGTAGGTGCTTACATCTGGACATGTGGAGAATATTCATCCCATTGGCTTATCTGTTGAGATGCTCTTGTGATGAGAATGAGGTCTGTAAAGGTGTGTGGTGGAGGTGGGAACTTTTATTGGTGCACCATTTTTTTAATAACTTGTGTCCCAGAAGAATGGGTCACTCTCTCTTCCACTGAACTAAGTTGTGCCCCTTAATGATCCCTGAACTGACTGTTAGGGACCAGGCTGGATCTGTCAAAATGATTAAGGTTGCCCAGACACCCTTGGTTTTTCTTATTATGGAGACAGATTTACAGTGGATAATCCAGGGGTGATGTAGCTGGTCAAACCACTCTGCTTTATACCAAACAGAATTTATTTACATACTGTGGTGGAATTTAGAACAACTATTTGGAACCCACCTGACTCAATCACAACATAACAATGTTAAATGGAGTAGACTGCACTTAGTACTCCAGTGGTTTTTTTCTTCATCCAACTGAACCCTCACCTTGTTGAAGGTTACAACTTTCCATGTTCTGCATGGAACCAATTGGCATTTCTACAGACTTTTTGCTAAAAAATGTATAGCATGGAACAGACCCCATAATCCATTTTTTTCTCTCTAAGATATCTTAAATTAATCTCATCCCATTTGGCCCATATCCCTCTAAACCCTTCCTATTCTGTTCTCCTCCAAATGCCATTTAAATGTTGTCATTGCACCAGCCTCCAGCACTTCCGCTGGTAGTTCATTCCCAACACACACCACCCTCTGGAAAAAGTTGCCTCAAGTCCATTTATATCCATCCCTCAACCCAAGCCCTCTAGTTCTGCACTCCTCCATCCTGCACTCTTGTTTCCTTCACTTGCTCAAAGCATATTCAATCTCTATCTTCTCATTCAGATGGTGGTTACTGAACAGAAAAATGAATTCAGCAATTCTCTCCTCTGATGCTGTGCCAGTCCTCAGCAATTCACCAGCTGTTTAATCAAAATAAAACACATGGAATTTGCATGTTCCTCAGGAGGAAGCTGGCATTGTTCCAAATCATCCAGTTAAAGGAGCTGCTGGCTCATTGGGCACCACCATTATATTAAAATTGTTGTAAACCCAGAGGTTTAACAGTTTCTTGAATACTCAATCTCTAATTTCAAGAGCTAAACTAGCCTTCTAATTCTAACTAGAATTGGGCCCAGTGATGTGCTAATGGGATGGAAATGGTTCTCTTTCAGATGTCGTACTTTGACCGGGATGATGTTGCCCTGCACCATTTCTCCCAGTTCTTCAAAGCTCAGTCCCAGGAGAAGCAGGAACATGCAGAGAAGCTGCTGAAATTCCAGAATCAGCGTGGAGGCAGAGTCCTCCTCCAGGATGTGAAGGTGGGAATGTTGGGGTGGGGGGGGGTGAGGAGAAGAGATAACAGCACTTGTGATGTGGCTTCAAGTCAGTGACAGGATTTTCAGATCCTGAAGCTTGACTTTCTCATTTGATCTCTTCCATTTCCAACTCATGCAGCATAGAAACAAGCCCTCTGGTCACCGCAGACATGGTGAACCAAACTACACTAATCCCATCTACCTGCACTTAGCCCCCTATGCTCTGGTATTTGAAGTATTTGTCTGGATGTTGCTGCAGGGTCAGTGAACTAGCTGCCTCTCCCACCCTCAGGTGGTGCATTCCATATTGCTACCACCCTCTTGAAGTTTCCTGATCCCTTGAACGCCTTACTCTACAAACCTTATCTGGACTTCAGGGATGGCATGGTTGTTCAGTGGTGAGCATTGATGCTTCACAACACCAGGGACCCAGGTCCCATTCCAGCCTCCAAACTCTGTAGTCTGCACATTCTGTGTCTGCATGAGTTTCCTCTAGGTGCTATTTCTTCCACAGTCCAAAGATGTGCGGATTAGTTGACTTGGGGAATCTAGCATACTGCCCCAGGATGTGCATTAGCCATGGCAAATACAGGATTACAGGGATGGGGTGGGTCAGTGTGGGATGCTGTTTAGAGGGTTAATGTGGGCAAATGGCCTAAATCCCTTGCTGCTACACACTAGGGATTCTATTACTTTGATTCTTAACTGTCCTTTGTTTCCATGTTTCAGAAGCCAGAGAGGGGTGAGTGGGGTAACGGTCTGCAGGCAATGCAGGTTGCCCTGGATCTGGAGAAGAATGTGAACCAGAGTTTGCTGGATCTACACCAACTCGCCACTGCCCAGACTGACCCTCATGTAAGCTTCACCACCTCCTCATTCTCCTCACTGCCAGACCCTCAGGGCAACACCTCACTGGTTGGTCTCTGTGGGTTTGAAATTAATAATCCAACACTTGGTCCAGATCTAACATTGATCAATCCAGATCCATATTGATGGTTACCATGTTACAACTGCTCAGCAATAAGGTCAAGGAGGAACTTTTGATTCTAATCTGGTGGGAGTGCTGAAGTGATATTGGCCACTGAATCCCCATTCAGGATCATTGCAGTGGAATGATTACTGTACACCACAATACAACTGGGTTCCTGTTAAGAAACTGCATGAGCCAGCTGAAAGACTAATATCTTTGCAATATAAATGATCTAGTTTGGTTTTTAGGGTTGTCCAGAGCTAGTACTATCCAGTCTATTTTGCAGTGGGAATTCTCCAAACTGTCTTGGATTGTGCTCATGTAATGAGTTGTAATATTCCTGTGTTCCAGCTGTGTGACTTCCTGGAGACTCACTATTTGGATGAGGAGGTTGAGATCATCAAGCGACTTGGGGACTACATCACCAACCTGAAGCGTCTGGGAGCCCCTGAGAATGGGCTGGGAGAGTACCTGTTTGACAGGCTCTCGCTGGAGGACAGCAGTTAGTGGGGCATGGGGTACTGTCTGCTTTTGTCTGAATGCATTACTGACTTCACTTGGACAGTCTGGCTTCCACCAGGGAGAAGGAGCATGTTGGCAAGAATGTAATGGCTGTACCACCTGAAATGGAAATGAATAAAATCTTGTATTGATCTTGCTTATTGTCCATCGTTCAGGCCACTGATCCTTCACTTGAATTTGTTTGCATCTCTGGAGAGCTTGACAAACATTTTGCAATTTGGTTCCTCACTGGACTAAACACGACACTAAATGTCTCTTCTCTCTTCCCACGCCCCATTGGACAGGATAACTAGATGGGAGTTCTGTAACATGTCTAAAACAAGTTGCCCTGACAAAAACTTGAATGAGGTTGGGGATTGCAGTCTGGTGTCAAACCTTTCTTTTGTCCAGGAATTATACCTTCCTGGACTTGATGGGTACAATTGTACCCATGGAAACTGTGTGCAAGGGAGTTTCTAAAACACCTCCAGATCAAGTCCAGGCATCCATTTCCATAGACATCCCACATCTTTAATTCTATGTTCTCTTCCAGATTTGCCCATCAAATGTTCACCACCTCCACATCAATGTCTTTATTCACTTTGGCAGTACTCCATAAACAGCTACATGATCTGGGTGACCAGATCTGCCCACCTCTTCCTGTAGGCCTTGGATATGGTCCATCAGGCTGGATGGAGGAAATGGCTTAGCTAGGGATGATATGATCTCAACTTGTCTGATCCAGATCCCACTGGAGCTCTGACATGATCAGGATATTCTAAATGTTGCTGTTTTATTTCCCTCTCCTTTTTGCCTCCGGAGCCAGTTGGGATTCAGACCAGGACCAGCCCAGGGGCCTGTGATCTTCACCTCTTGCCTTGTTACAGCCATTAGCCGTTGGGTGCAATGACCAGTCCATTTCTCCATAGTCTGAGTCAAACATGCAACTCCTGATAGGAAACATGATTAAATACCTATTCTAGTTCTGCCAGGAGTCAATCCAGACTGGGGGAGATGTTTCCCTGAAGTAGTAATGTTGTCCCACTGTTCCTCCCTATCTGAGGACTTACTCTGAACACCACTACTGCCCTTTCAATAAACTTCAAGTCTGCTCGCTCAGAGTTGGGAAAATTCACCACAAACAGTCCCAGCAGATGCAGTGCAGGGAGTCAGCTCAAGGAATTCTCCTGAGCTGCATTGGATTATAATGCACACTCTCATTGTCACCTACAGCTGAAATGCGCAGGATGACTGTGATCTGGGAATAACACAGCAATGCTTGAGGTTAGATGCTTCCATCTGGTTTACTCTTGCTGCTAAAGTCAGTAGTTTGCAGTCCAAGCTGATCCTTGCTTCCTCCCAGCTTCCCATGTGCTGAAGGATTCTCCTGATGCAGTTTGATTTGACCCAGTGATGTTGAAGGAGCAGTGATTTCTCTCCAAGTTGGGGAGTGCTATCATCCTGAAAGAAAAACCTGGAGATGCTGACTCTCCTGTACAGCTGCTCCTTCATCTTTGGGGTTTCAGGGATCGGGGGTTAGGGAGGTGGCTCTCCTGGTGATTGTTTGAGTGAATTTTATAGTGAGCATACACTGTAGCCTTCAAGGAGATGTTCCACAACATAATACCATTTATTGTAAACAATCATGTCATACCCACAGACTGACTCCAGTGCAGGTTGAGGACGTTCAACCCATTGAGTCTGCACCAACCATCTGAACAGCTTCCTGTTCAGGCCCACTCCATCCCCTTAACCCTGCATTTCCCATAGCCGATCCACAGAACCTGCACATCTTTGGACTGTGGGAGGAAACCCACACAGACATGGGGAGAACACGCAAGCTCCACACAGTCACCCACGGCTGGAATCAAACCCAGGCCCCTGGTGCTGTGAGGCAGCAGTGCTAACCACTGAGCCACCATGCCACCCTAAAGGAACATGCTGTTGTACACCATTAGAGTCAGAGTCTTATGTACCTTTCAGCCCAACCTGTCCATGCTGTCTGGGTTTCCAAAACTGAACTAGACCCACTTGCCTGCATACGGCCCATGTCCTTGTAAAACCTTCCTATTCACGTATCTGTCTAAATGTCTTTGAAATGCTGTATTTGTACCCACCTCCACCACTTCCTCTGGCAGCTCACTCCATGTACACAGCACCCTCCCTCTGAAAAAGTTGCTACTCAGGTCCCCTTTTAAATCTTTTCCCCTCTTGCCTTAAACCTATACCCTCTCGTGTTGAAGTCACTAGGGCCATGTTGTGGAGGAGCAGGTGTTGGACCGGGTGGACAAAGTTAAAAATCACACAACACCAGGTTATAGTCCAACAGGTTTATTTGGAAGCACTAGCTTTCGGTGCGCTGCTCCTTCATCAGGTGGTTGTGGAACAGGATCAAAAGATACAATTTATAGCAAGAGAAATGCTATATTGAACAAACCTAGATTGCTGTTACATCTTTGGTTGCAGGTTTTGGTTCATTAATATGTAAATCCCAGAACTACTTTTAAGTTACCTTCTCAACTTAACTTAAGGTTTTATTAAAAAAGGTGACATCTCAGCTCAGACAATGCATTAAAGGTGTGAGGTTAGAGTCTGTCTGTATCCCAATCTTGAGTCAGACTGGTTCTATTTTCAAAGTTGGAATTTATAAAATATGACGTGGATTAATTGCCTGCATTGACTTCCTGCAGATTATGCATTTTTTGAGCAAAATAGAATGTATCTGCAAATGCAAATTCACTCCAAAGACTTATATGTGTGTGTACATACATGAGACAGAGAGAGAATATGAGTGTGCGCATGGGAGAGTGCGTGTTTGTGTGTGTGCATGCTTGGTAAAGTGTGTGTGGGAGTGATGGAGTGTAAACCTGTGAGAGGGTGTGTGCGTGTGGGGTGTATGTGTGTGTGTGTATGCGAAAGAGTCTGTGTGAGTGTGTGTGTTTGTGAGAGAGTGTATAGTGTAGTTGGGTCACCTGTAGTGTGACATGAAGCCAAGGACCCAGCTAAGGCCATCCTCATGGGTTCAGAACATGGCTATCAGCCTTTGCTCGGCCACCCTGCGTTGCTGCGTATCCTGAAGTCCGCCTTGGAGGCTGGTCACTTGAATGTCCGTGGCCACTGAAGTGTTCCTTGGACTGGGAGGGAACACCCCTGTCTGGTGACTGTTGCGCAGTGCCTATTCATCATTGCCGTCGCATCTGCTTGGTCTTGTCAGTGTACCATGAAGCCTTCCCTCCCATGTCTTAACTCACAACCTCAGATACAATAGTGAAGTTTTAGAATATGTTTTGGTGTCATTTTCAGGTAGCTATACTTAAAGAATTTGCACTTGTGCAGGAGGTTAAAGATCAATCGGCAATTCCATCACCAACCAGTTATCAATTCTGATTGACTGCTGGATCGAATTTCCATCCTGTGCTAATTGGACATGGCAGCTGACCAACCGATTAACAAGAGTGATTGGCTATCACTGATTATGTCATTTCCTGCTTAATAAAAATAAGGGTCTGCGCCTTGGGTATAAATAAAAAGTCAAAGGTAGTACTGTTTTAGGTATTGTTGGTGTTTGTCCTAAGTTTATGATTGGGCTTTGAATTGGTTTGGGGAGGAAAGTAACATTGTATTTATCAAAAAAAAAATGGCCTCCCAGGTTTGTCAAAACTATCACCAGGATTGTGAAGCTGCTGTCAACAAGCAGATTAACCTGGAGCTCACTGCCTCCTATCTCTATCAGTCTTTGGTAAGTGTTGTCTCAGTGGGGATTAATATTAAAGCTATTATGTGAATTAAACTGTTTTTCTTGTTTCTAATTAACTTGATACTCTTGACTTCTGTTGCTTTTACTGAAAGAGTCAAGATAAATGTTATTGGAACAATGGGATATGACTGTGATGTAAAATAAGTGATTGTCCCAGTTGGTCTTCAGGTGATGTATGGTGGGTGAAGCCTTCTTGGGGTTACTTTACAATCTTATTGGGTTGTGACTGACAGTAACTGTCATTTTCCTCTTTTCTTACCCTTCCACCTCCCCCACCCTCAAGGATTGTGAAAACTGGATACTTTTAGGGTGGCATGGTGGTTCAGTGGTTAGCACTGCTACCTCACTGTCAGGGCCCTGGATTTAATTCTACCCTTGGGGGGAAAAATATGCAAACTCCACACAGACTCTCCTCTCTTCTTTCTGCCTACAGTCCAAAGATGTGCTGGTTAGGTAGATTGATTAGTCTAGCATGTCATAGTTCTAGTGATGTGCAGGATAGGTGTGCTTGCCATGTAAAATGCAGGTTATGCACATACGGTAGTGGTGTGGATCTGGGTGGGATGCTCTTTAGGAGGGTTGGTGTTGACTTGATGGGCTAAATGACCTTCCACACTAGAATTCTCTATCTCCTTTAGATAGAAGTTGGGCCAACCATATTGTGGGCATAGATGTACCAATGGCTAATTATCCTTTTTTTGGGCTACTTTCAAATCCCTTGCTAGCATTGATTTTTGTGGTGATCCAAAACAAACATACACTCTTTGAGACTGCAATAGGGATTATGGCTGTGTTTATCAATGATATTTGGCTTGAGTAGAAGTATTTAAGTGAATGCTAGTCATAGCCTGGCCTTAAGTAGTCCTCAGTTGAGATCTACTTATTCTGCTTTCACTCATCAAGAGGTGTCCATGGTAAGGCAGCCATTGTGGCCCATCCCTTCTCCTGGAGGAGGGGTTGATCCTCCGTGTGAGGACTCGGTGTTGCTGGGATGGGTCAAAATCTGCACAATGACAGTGAAGAAATGGAGAATGCCAGCCTGGTTTGAAATAAAAGGGCCCCTTTTTTCCAGGTGGTGTGGCCATGTCCTTCTAAGTGGTAGGATTTATAGGTTTTGTAAGATATTTGCTGAAGTAACCTTGGTCAGTGAGGGGAAACTGTAGTGCCTTGCAGCAACTTCATGGTTACTCTTTCATTTAAATGGCAGAATCGGCTTGAGTGGTCTACTCCTTACCTTTTGTTCTGTTATCAGTTTTAGGGCGGCAAGGCAGCTGTGGTTAGCACTATCTGTGCCAGGGACCCAGGTTTGATTCCAGCCTCAGGCAACCATGTGCAAATTCCACATAGACATTCTGTGTCTGCATGAGTTTCCTCTGCGTGCTCCAGTTTCCTCCACAATACAAAAATGTGCAAGTCAGGTGAATTGGCTATGGCAAATTGCCCTTTGTGTTAGGTACATTAGTCAGGGGTAAATATAGTGTAGGGGAATGGGTCTGGGTGGGTTACTCTTCAGGGGGTCAGTGTGGACTTGTTGGGCCAAATGGCCTGTTTCCACATTGTAGGTAATCTAATTATCTCTCCTTCTTCTATTCAGAAATATATTGGTGACTGGATATTTCCCTCTGGTTAATGTTGAATGGAGTAAATTGCATGTAATTTACCAGTGATTTTCCTTTTCATCCTACTGAACTTTCACTCTGTGGAAAAAGCTAAGCATCAAATGGCTAACTGAAAACACTGGGTTCTCAACCATTTTTAATATACTGGAAGTCTAACATATATTGAATTTTAGACTGGACTAGTCCTGTACTTGGACCTAGAATGTGGCCCAGCGATGTGCTAATGGGATGGAAATGGTTCTCTTTCAGATGTCATACTTTGACCGGGATGATGTTGCCCTGCACCATTTCTCCCAGTTCTTCAAAGCTCAGTCCCAGGAGAAGCAGGAACATGCAGAGAAGCTGCTGAAATTCCAGAATCAGCGTGGAGGCAGAGTCGTCCTCCAGGATGTGAAGGTGGGGATGGGGGGGGTGGCAAAATTGTTTCACTCGTGATGTGGCTTCAAGTTAGTGATGGGGTTTTCACTTCCTGAAGAGGTGGGGTGAGTGCGAAGTGGGAATATTTCTTGGCTGGGTTTCACCTGTCATTCTGTCATCTTACCCAGACTAAGCTCTGGGTTTTTTCTGAGAGGTATATGTCTGAGGGATTAATGCATTATTTCTATGTTCAGTTAAAATTCCTGATAGTACATTTGATCTAAGGCTAGAGGTCTGGTAGTGTGGCTGGGCTCATGGGGGTTTTAAAGTGATTCTGTTTGTACGAAGTACTGTCACAAGATCAAAGTGTGCTCCTTCATTAATCTTGTCCATTATGTGGACATGACATTGATTACTTTCTCCACATAGTGGAGGGTCCACTCTTTTTAACAAGGGAGCTGTGTGCAATGCAAAACATGTTTTTGTCCTGATCCTTAACTGTCCTTTGTTTCCATGTTTCAGAAGCCAGAGAGGGATGAGTGGGGTAACGGTCTGCAGGCAATGCAGGTTGCCCAGGATCTGGAGAAGAATGTGAACCAGAGTTTGCTGGATCTACACCAACTCGCCACTGCCCAGACTGACCCTCATGTAAGCTTCATCTCCCCCTCCCCTGCATGTGGTGGATGAAGTGGTCATGTCCTCCTGGAGCAAGGAGCTATCCCATTGGTCAACTAGTGAATGAAGGACTTTTTAAAAACAAGCTGTCTATAGAATTGTGCTGTGCACATTTGGTCCTTTCCAATTATGTGATAGTTGTTGTTTTTTTTCCAGTTCTAGTCAGTGAAGTTTCTATGAACGTCAGACTTTACTCTTTTAACAAAATTTCTCGTTAGCTGCAATTTGGGACATAGTCTGAGTTTTGAAGTAAACTGTTTTGTTTATGGGGTAGAATCGCTTCCTGAAAGCGGTTTCACTACAAGAGTGTACATTTTTTTAAAAAGTAGTGAAACTACCCCATTTTCTGACTCCTTTGTAACAGCTGACATGCTCTCTCTACCTTCCTTCCAGCTGTGTGACTTCCTGGAGACTCACTATTTGGATGAGGAGGTTGAGATCATCAAGCGACTTGGGGACTACATCACCAACCTGAAGCGTCTGGGAGCCCCTGAGAATGGGCTGGGAGAGTACCTGTTTGACAGGCTCTCGCTGGAGGACAGCAGTTAGTGGGGCATGGAGTGTATTATCTCTTGTAAACTTTGTCTACTTGTTTCCAACGCCACCTGGACAATGTCCTTCTTTGGTCAAACTTGTAATAAAGAATTAAATTGTTCTGTCTCACTAGTTGAACTTTAAATCTTTCATTGTTCAGATCTCCAGTACCACTTTTTATCTGACAGCTATTGAAGTCTGGCTTTTTCTTGAGGAGCTATCTATTATGTCAACATGTGTCTATCTTTAATGTCCCTGTTCTTAAAAAGGGCATGCAACTGCAGTCTAAGGTTGGCTGCTGTTTAAGGCAGTTGAATTAAATCAGCATTTCAACTATATTTGCAGCATTGGAAATTTAGATGGTTTCATTTTTACCAATAGTTCCTAACTGGGCTTTCAAATAACCAATTTTAGACACTTGTGTATTTGTACTTTAAGATAAAAACAATTCGAGGTGGGAAGCAAGCCAGGTAATCCAATTACTATTGTTAAAAATCACACTTTCTGCCCCTGGTCACAGACACACAAGTGTTTAAAGGATTACTAAGGGTAACAAAATTGGCCAGATTAAAGGACTTTGACAATGCAATGTTTGACTGACCAGGCATAGATATGGACAAAAAAGGTGCTGGAAAAGCACAGCCAATCAGGTAGCTTCTGAAGAATAGGGGAGTTGATGTCTCCAGTTTGAGCTCTTCAGAGATGTGCATTCCTGATAAATACTCTGAAGAGCTCAGACTTGAAATATATGTTGCCCCTGGTCTTCAGATGCTGCCAACCCACTGTGCTTTTCCTAGCACCACACCCCTCCACTGTACTAAGCTAGCACTGGGCTGTCCCTCCTGCCCCTCCACTGTACTGCACTTTCTGGATCTGCAGATTGGAAGAAGCAAAAGTTGCCCTTCAGTAGAGTGATTATGTTCTTGTTGGCTGTGTGAGTTTTGGGAGAGTTTACATGTTACTGAGGATTATATCTGCAATAAATGCTGTTCTGAATCCTATCAGATTGACTGGGTTGGTTGGGAGCTTAGTGTTGCTGGAAAAGCGCAGCAGGTCAGGCAGCATCAAAGGAGAATCAATGTTTCTGGCATAAGCCCTTCAGAAGGGCTTCTGCCCAAAATGTCGATTCTCCTTTGCTGCCTGACCTGCTGTGCTTTTCCAGCAACACATTTTTAAGCTCTGATCCCCAGCATCTGCAGTCCTCACTTTCTCCTAGTGGATTGGTTGGGATGCCAGTGAGAGGCAATGAGGAATTTACAAGAGCAAGGTGGTGTGATCGATGGTAGTTCTAGGAAGGGAGAAAAGCCACATTTAATCACATAGGTTAACTCCAGGAAAGGTAAGAGGTAGGCAGATAGTGCAAGAGTCTGCTGTGGCTATCCCCATTTCAAACAAGTATGTGGTTTTGGAAAATGTAGAGGGTGATGGATTCTCAGGGGAATGTAGCGCGAAAAGCCAAGTTTCTGGTATTGAGACTGGCTCTAATGCAAAGAGGAGTACATCAGGTTCCAAGCAATCGCTTGTGATAGGGGACTCTCTAGTCTGAGACACGGGCAGACTTTTCTGGCCAGTAGTGAAAAATCAGAATGGTGTGTTGCCTCCCTGTTACCAGGATCAGGAACGTTAGAGAGAGTGCAGAATGTTCTCCAGGGGTAAGGGACCAACAGGAGGTTATTGTGCACATTGGAGCTAACAACATAGGAAGGGAAAAGGGTGAGATTCTGAAGAGCAATTACAGAGTTAGGCAGGAATTTAAAAAGGAAGTCCTCAGAGTAGTAATATCTGGATTACTCCTGTTGCTACGAGCTAGTGAGGGCAGGAATAGGAGAATAGAGCAGATGAATGTGTGGCTGAGGAGCTGGTGCATGGGAGAAGGATTCACATTTTTGGATCATTGGAATCTCTTCTGGGGCAGAAGTAACTGATAGAAGAAGGTGAGATTGCACCTCAATTGAAAGGGGACTAATATATTGATCGAGAGATTTGCTAGAGCTGCTCAGGAGGATTTAAGTGAGTAAGGAGGTAGTGGTGGGAACCAGAGAGATAGTGAGGAAAGAGATCAATCGGAGACTGGTACAGTTGAGAAAAGATGTGAGTCAAACAGTCAGGATAGGCAGGGACAAAGCAGAGAACAAGGTGGGACTGATACATTAAACTGTATTTATTTCAATGCAAGGGGCCTAATAGGGAAGGCAGATGAACTCAGGGCATGGTTAGGAACAGGGGACTGGGATATCATAGCAATTACAAAAACATGGCTCAGGGATGGGCAGGACAGGCAGCTTAATGTTCCAGGATACAAATGCTCCAGGAAGGGAGGCAAGAGAGGAGGGGGAGTGGTGTTTTTGTAGAGGGATAGCATTACAGATGTACTTAGGGAGGATATTCCCAGAAATACATCCAGGGAAGGTATTTGGGTACAACTGAGAAATAAGAAAGGGATGGTCACCTTATTGGGATTGTATTATAGACCCCCTAATAGTCAGAGGGAAATTGAGAACCAAATTTGTAAAGAGATTTCAGCTATCTGTAAGAATAATAGGGTGGTTATGGTAGGGGATTTTAACTTTCCAAACGTAAACTGGGACTCCCATAGTGTTAAGGGTTTAGATGGAGAGGAATTTGTTAAGCAGTTACACAAAACTTTTCTGATTCAGTATGTGGATGTACCTACTAAAGAAGGTGCAAAACTTGACCTACTTTTGGGAAATAAGGCAGGGCAGGTGACAGATGTATCAGTGGGGGAGCACTTTGGGGCCAGCGACCATAATTCTATTAGATTTAAAATAGTGATGGAAAAGGATAGACCAGATCTAAAAGTTGAAGTTCTAAATTGGAGAAAGGCCAATTTTAATAGTATTAGTCAAAAGCGTTCAAAAGCTGATTGGGGGCAGATGTTCACAAGTGAGGGGACGGCTGGAAAATGGGAAGCCATCAGAAATAAGATAACAAGGATCCAGAGACAGTATATTCCTGTCAGGGTGAAAGGGAAGGCTGGTAGGTATAGGGAATGCTGGATGACGAAAGAAATTGAGGGGTTGGTTAAGAAAAAGAAGGAAGCATATGTAAGGTATAGACAGGATAGATCAAATGAATCCTTGGAAGAGTATAAAGGAAGTAGGAATATACTTAAGAGGGAAATCAGGAGGGGAAAAAGGGGACATGAGATAGCTTTGGCAAATAGAATTAAGGAGAATCCAAAGGGTTTTTACAAATACATTAAGGATAAAATGGTAACTAGGGAAAGAATAGGGCCCCTCAAAGATCAGCAAGGCGGCCTTTGTGTGGAGCCTCAGGAGATGAGGGAGATACTAAACAAGTATTTTGCATCAGTATTTACTGTGGTAAAGGACGTGGAAGTAATAGAATGTCTTTAAACGCATATAGGTGGATAAATCCCCAGAACCTGATCAGGTGTACCGTAGAACTCTGTGGGAAGATAGGGAAGTGATTGCTGGGCCTCTTGCTGAGATATTTGTTTTATCAATAGTCACAGGTAAGGTGCCAGAAGGCTGAAGATTGGCTAACATGGTGTCACTATTTAAGAAAGGTGGCAGAGACAAGCCAGAGAACTATAGACAGCTGAGTTTGACATCAGTGGTGGGCAAGTTGTTGGAGGGAATCCTGAGGGACAGGATGTACTTGTATTTGGAAAGGCAAGGACTGATTAGGGATAGTCAACATGGCTTCGTGCATGGGAAATCAAGTCTCACAAATTTGTTTGAGTTTTTTGAAGAAGTAACAAAGAGGATTGATGAGGGCAGAGAGGTAGAGTGATCTATATGGACTTCAGTAAGGCATTCGACAAGGTTCCCCATAGGAGAGTGGTTAGCAAGGTTAGATCACATGGAATTCAGGGAGATTTATCAATTTGGATACAGAACTGGCTCAGAGGTAGAAGAGGTGGTGGTGGAGGGTTGTTTTTCAGACTGGAGGCCTGTGACCAGAGGAGTGCCACAAGGATCAGTGCTGGGTCTATTACTTTTTATCATATATATAAATGATTTGGATGTGAGCATAAGAGGTATAGTTAGTAAGTTTGCAGATGACACCAAAATTGGAGGTGTAGTGGACAGCGAAGAAGGTTATCTCAGATTGCAACGGGATCTCGATCAAATGGGCCAATGGGTTGAGAAGTGGCAGATGGAGTTTAATTTAGATAAATTAAGGTATTGCATTTTAGGAAAGCAAATCTTAGCAGGACTTATACACTTAAGAGTAAGGTCCTAGTGAGTATTGCTGAACAAAGGAACCTTGGAGTGCAGGTTCATAGCTCCATGAAAGTGGAGTTACAGGTAGATAGGATAGTGAAGAAGGTGTTTGGTATGCTTTTCTTTACTGGTCAGAGTATTGAGTATAGGAGTTGGGAGGTCATGTTGCGGCTGTACAGGACCTTGGTCAGGCCCCTTTTGGCATATTGTATGCAATTCCAGTCTCCTTCCTATTGCAAAGATGTTATGAGACTTGAAAGGGTTCAGAAAATATTTACAAGGATATTGCCAGGGTTGGAGAATTTGAGCTATAGGGAGAGGCTGAACAGGCTGGGGCTGTTTTCCCTGGAGCATCGGAGGCCGAGGGGTGACCTTATAGAGGTTTACAAAATCATGAGAGGCATGGATAGGGTAAATAGACAAGGTCTTTTCCCTGGAGTGGAGGAGTCCAGAACTAGAGGGCATAGGTTGAGGTTGAAAGGGGAAAGATATAAAAGGGACCGAAGTGGCAACTTTTTCACGCAGTGGGTGGTGCGTGTATGGAATGAGCTGCCAGGGGAAGTGGTGGAGGCTGGTACAATTACAACATTTAAAAGGCACCTGGATGGGTATATGAATTGAAAGGGTTTGGAGGGATATGGGCCGGGTGCTAGCAGGTGGGACTAGATTGGGTTGGGATACCTGGTCAGGATGGACAGGTTGGACCGAAGGGTCTGTTTCTATGCTGTACATCTCTATGACTCTATGACTGTAAATGGGACTAGAATATGTGAGGATTTCTGGTCGGTATGGACAAGTTGGACCGAATGGTCTGTTTCCATCTCTATGACATTTTGATTTGTTCTTTTTAAACCACTAGCAGCTTCAAAAAAGAAAGTCAAGTTCTCTTCAGCTCCAAACCAAAATTGACAGAAAAATACTGAAAAATCAGCAAGGATTCTTCCATGCATCCATAGAGCTCTGCTAATTCACAGGATATGATTACGAAAACCATCATTTTTACCCCCCCCCCCCCCACCATGTTAATATCCATTGAACTGATTTGCTTACTCGCCCAGTTCAGGGTTAATTATGCCATCCATATGAATGAAGTACTGAAGCCACCTGGACCAAACTGGGTAAGAACTGTCAATACCTTTCCCTAAAGGATTTGGTGAACCAGCTGGATTTTTTTTTAATACCTGTCAAAGGTTGTGTGATCTAAGTTAGATGGTGTTGGTTAAACCCTGCCAACGATGTGGAGAAATTTGAACTCATTGGCCCCCGAAAATTGGACTGGGAATCTTGTATGAAACATATGAAGGAGAATGCTAGGACTTTGCTATCATTACTCTGACTCTCCCTTCAGATAACTGGAGGATGGAGAACAGATGAGAAGGTTTCTGTCTCCCAGTGACTCTCCCTGTTCCTCTTCAGACTGAGGGGACCAGTGTTTGGAATCATTCACAACCATGTTATAAGTGTTGATGTACTTATGATAAAGATGTGATGGGGGAATTAAAAAAACTCCAAGTTGACACCATAAGGTGTTTTTCCCTGACATTGGAAAACTACAAAAAACACTTAAAGTCATTTCTCTGCCCCCTCATGTGGCTTTCTTCTCACATGCTTCTGCTCCTCAATGTTCAGTAGGAATTCTTCCATAAGGAGATGTTTGGGTAACGTTAGGTTAGGGCCATCTTCTAGGGATAGGGTTAAGTGATGTGCTTCTGAGGTAAGTTGTGATGTCACTGTGATCTCCCCTGGTCATGTGCTCATACTCTGCTGGGAGGTCAGGACCTGAACTATGGCTCTATGGTCTTGGTACCACGTAATAAATGTTGCTTAAAAGAACCCTAGAAATCTGGCCTGAACTGGTGTGAAGACCCAAGGAACACACATTAGAAGGGTCATTGGACCTGAAGTATTAACTCTGATTTCTCTCCATACATGCTGCCAGACCTGCTGAGCTTTTCCAGCAATCTCAGGTTTTTTTTAGATTAGATTCTCTACAGTATGGAAACAGGCCCTTCGGCCCAACAAGTCCACACCGCCCTTCCGAAGACTAACCCAACCAGACCCATTCCACTACCCTATATTTACCCCTGACTAATGCATCTAACACTACGGGCAATTTAGAATGGCCAATTCACCTAACCTGCATATCTTTGGATTGTGGGAGGAAACCGGAGCACCTGGAGGAAACCCACGCAGACACTGGGAAGAATGTGCAAACTCCACACAGACAGTCACTTGAGGCTGGAATTGAACCCAGGACCCTGGTGCTGTGAAGCAGCAGTGCTAACCACTGAGCCCTTTGTTCCACATTAGGACATATCCATCTGTTTATAATCTGTAAACACAGCTCTATCTTGGTTTCCACATCCCTCTATATTTAAGATTTAATTTATTGTTGTCACATGTACCGAGATATAGTGAAAGGTGTTGTTTTGCATGCTCTACCAGGCAGCTCGTACATACAAAGTGTCTCAGGGTGGCAGAACAGAGTGCAGAATGTAGTGTTACAGCCACACAGAGAGATCAACATAACATTTGAGAATTCTCTTCAAACGTCTGATAACAGCAGGTAAGCAGCTGATTTTAAATCTGCTTGTACATGTATTCAACCAGATGATTGGGAAGCTAAGGGAAGTACCTTCAGTACCAGACTGCTTAGTTTGAAATGAAAATCATAAATCATAATTTGCACCCAGATAGTAAAGTGCACCTACTTGAATTAGACACACAGTCTTCCCTCTGTTACCTCTGAGTCCTCTGTTAGGGCCTTAACTATTTAAGTCGGTTGTCCTTCTTTATTCAATGGGTATCTGACCCACCTCTCAATCCTTCGGTCACTGGAATACGCAGGACAGCCCTCCCTGACACAACCCTTTCACTATTTTTCTGGAACCTTCCCCACACAGAGCTGGAGAAATTCCACTCACAATTTCCCAACTGCAATATCCCAGGAACTCCTGATGTGAAAGAAAAATCCACTTTCATTGATCCTGACCGAAACAGTGTAGGATTACAAATTTTGCCCAAGGCATCTGTAAGGAAACTCAATCTGACATGCACACAGATGTAAGTTTATGGGGTGAATTTGTTTTTGCAGAATGACGCTTTATTTTGCTCAAAAACTGCATGAATCCATGTGAAACTCTGTAGAACTGTACAGAAGTTTTATCAGTCTGACATAGAATTGGGACACAGACAGACCTCACACCTATTGTGTAAAAGGCTGAGCTGTCTTAAGAATGTAGTTTAAAAGAAATTCTGGGATTTACATATCAAAGAACAGAAACCAGCACATCCCATTATAAAAGATGAAAGTTTTAGTTTAAGATTGTTTACTGTATCACAGGTCACAAAGCTGGACCCTTTTCTCTAAAAGCTGTTCCTTTTCTCAAGGATATTGTGTCCTTGATTTTTTTTGTCGGATGGGTCATAAACCAGGCTGGGCTCCGATTAGTCTGGTTTGGTACAGAGATGAAAAGGATTTTGAGAGGCATTTTGTTTATATGTAAACAGATGAGACTTCAGGCCAAAGTGGTCATGTTTTAGAAGTGACCTGTATAATGAAAAAGGAGTGGTCAGCTGCTTAGCTGATCAGTTCAGTCCAGAACTAGTTGAGTATTCAACAGTACGCTATGTGAAAACAGGCTATCTCTCTCTCTAACTCTCTCTTTCTGCCCTGCTAACTTCAACCTGTAAGCCTCTGTTCCTTTTTTTTCACAGATGGCCTGGAAATAACACTGTAATATTGGAATTAGGTTTTATTGCCTAATGTACTCAAATGCAGAGGTACAGGAATACAGTGAAAAGTTCACAATCGGGCCATTTACTGCACCATCTTAGATACAAAGCACCCGGGTACAAAACCTGATGTAAAAAGTAGAAAGATAAAATAAAATTTAAAACTTCAACATTACAGTTCTCCTCACTTTAAAGTAGTAAATGAGAAATAAAGTTAAATGTTCCAAATTTCAGACCTTATTAAGTCTTCCATTGACTTTAATCTGGCGATGCAAGATTTGTTGGTGAAGCCAGTATTTAGGTGGAACGCTGGACTGTTACCTTGATCTGCTGCTGTCCGTGTGGTGGTCGCACAGCGCTGGTACATAGGGAGTTCCAGGATTCAAACTCAGTGACAATGATGGACCTACCCCAGGCTGATGGGGTAGGTATGGGTGTGATGCTCTTCAGAAGATCAGTGTGGTCTCAATGGGTGAATGGCCTGCTTCCACACTGCAGGGATTGTATGGTTCTAGCTTCAGAAATGAAGACTTTTCTTAACCCCTTCACAGGGTGTGGGTGTCACTGCATTTATTGCCCATGGCTAATTACCCAGACGGCAGTTTAGAGTCAACCACATTCCTGTTGGCCTGGAGTCACATGCAGGCCAGACCAGGTAAGGGTGGGATATTACCTTTCCTAAAGGACATTAGTGAATGAGATGAGTTTTTCCTGCCCATAAACAACGGCTTCACGGTCATAGGATCCCTACAGTGTGGAAACGGGCCCTTCAGCCAAACAAGTTCACACTGACCCTCCAAAGAACAACCCCATCCAGACCCACTCCCCCTAACTAATGCATACACATCCCTGAACACTATGGGGCAATTTAACATGGCCAATTCACCTGGCCCACACATCTTTGGATTGTGGAATGAAACCGGAGCACCCGGAGAAAACCCACGCAGACACGGGGAGAACGTGCAAACTTCACACAGAGGGTCGGCCAAGGCTGGAATTGAACCTGGGACCCTGTTGCTGTGAGGATACAGTGCTAACCACTGAGCCACCACGCTGCCCACAGCATTATTAGACTCCTAATTCCAGATTTTTATTTTTTGTTGAATTCAAATTCCACCACCTGCCATGGTCGGATTTGAACCCAGTTCCACTGAACATTGCCTGGGTCACTGTATGAATAGTTGAGAAGTAATACCATTCTTGCCATCCCTGGAACTACTATTTTGTCAGTGTTTCAATACTGTCATTCAGGAGTCAGGAAGAAGAGTCCTCCGAGGAAATAAATTAACTCAGCTCCTCTAGTTTGGTCAAGCTTATCAGAACATCTGCTCTCAGCTGACCAAATACAGTTCTAGTGGTTTTTTTTCAATATCCAGGACTGCTACCACACACAACTGAACAGTTTTACCCAACATCAAATCACCTGAGGCAATTGTCATCTCTTAACTACCACCAATAAATCACTGGTGTTTCTGGTTGATCAATTTATGTACGCAGCCCATTAAGGACAAGGTTCTGATGAATATTTCATAAGCGTTTATAGACACTTACTGAGTTTGCATTTGGCGTGTGAAGATTGTCACAGATTAATGAACAATGACATTATCATTGAGTTGCCATCAAAAGAGACCTTTAACATTCTGATTGGCTCATGGGACCCAAAATCCCATATTGTGCTGACTGGAATCCGATTGGACATGGTAGCTCTTTGCTTGATTAGCAAGAGTGATTAGCATCACTGATGATGTCATTTCCTGTTTAATAAATTGTGGGTCTGCTCCTAGAGTATAAATCCAATTTCCAAGATAGTGGATGTTTATAGAGGGTGTTTGTTATTTAGCAGTTGTATTAACAAAAAAAATAAAAAAAATGGCCTCCCAGGTTTGTCAAAACTATCAGCAGGATTGTGAAGCAGCTGTCAACAAACAGATTAATATTGAGCTGACTGCCTCCTATCTCTATCAGTCTTTGGTGAGTCTCTGTGGTGTTAACTCAATCTTTGGATAGAGTCAAACTCTAGTATTTGTTTGTTTTGTTCTATGCTACTGCATAGTCACTAAAACAGCTTGGTTCTATGTATGTAATTTTAATGATTAAAATACTTTTGATGCTTAAAAGTAACTGAATCTGGCTGAAGGATGTGATGTCTTGCTGAAGAGTAGTGGGGTGAGTCCACTATCTAAACTTTTCCTGATGGAGTATTATAAGTCTATTCAGTTGTCAGACTCCTCCTTTTTCACTGAAGGAGATGTTGTATGTTTTTGTAGCTGTCTCAGCTTAAAAACAATATATTCACACTTTGGTCAGAGTGCTCTCTTTCTAATGTTGGGCAAAGACTAAATATTACTGGTTAGGAGGTGAACTCGGTGTATTGAGTGAAGGTGTTCAAATCTTAGCAGGACTGGTGCACCTTTAATGGTAAGGTCCTTGGGAGTGTCTCTCTCCAAAGAGACCTTGGACTGCAGGTTCATAGCTCCTTGAAAGTGGAGTTGCAGGTAGATAGGACGGTGAAGGTGTTTGGTATGCTTTATTGGTCAGGAGTATTGAGTACAGGAGTTGTGGGGGGGTGGTTGTACAGGACATTAGTTAGGCCACTTTTGGAATATTGTATGCAATTCTAGTCTCCTTCCTATTGGAAAAAGTTATGAAACTTGGAAGGGTTCAGAAAAGATTTACAAGGATGTTGCCAGGGTTGGAGGATTTGAGCTATAGGGAGAGGCTGAACAGGCTGGGGCTGTTTCTTCAGAGGTTGAGGTGACCTTGTAGAAATCATGAGGGGCATGGATAGGATAAATACCCAAAGCCTTTTCCCTGGGGTCAGGGAGTCCAGAACAAGAGGGCATAGGTTTAGGGTTGGAGGGGAAAGATGAGACCCAAGGGGCAATTTTTTTCAGAGACTGGTACTAGTATGGAATGAGCTGCTAGAGGAAGTAGTGGTGGGTACGATTGAACATTTAAAAGGCATCTGGATGGGTATATGTATAGGAAGGGTTTGGTGGGATATAGGTTGGCAGGTAGGAATAGATTGGGTTGGGGTATCTAGTCAACAGGGACCGGTTGGACCAAAGGGTTTGTTTCCATGCTGTATATCTTTGACTAGAATTGGGGCCAGTGATGTGCTAATGGGATGGAAATGGTTCTCTTTCAGATGTCGTACTTTGACCGGGATGATGTTGCCCTGCACCATTTCTCCCAGTTCTTCAAAGCTCAGTCCCAGGAGAAGCAGGAACATGCAGAGAAGCTGCTGAAATTCCAGAATCAGCGTGGAGGCAGAGTCCTCCTCCAGGATGTGAAGGTGGGAATGGCAGCTTGCGTGATGTGGCTTCAAGTCAGTGACAGAGCTTTCACATCCTGAAGGGGTGTGGGGATTCCAGTTCTAGTTGAGCTTTGTCTGTCTGATCTTGGGATCAGCCCCACAGACCAGTCTGAAATCTGCTGTGTAGGGGAGATGTATGAGGAGCAGAGAATTCTTTATATTCCTTACCATGGAGTGGAATATATTGACCTGTTTGACTCTTGTGGCTCCTTTTTAATATCATTGACAAATGTGCAAGGTGAAAGCAACCTGAAACAGCTGGTTATTCTGATCCTTAACTGTCCTTTGTTTCCATGTTTCAGAAGCCAGAGAGGGATGAGTGGGGTAACGGTCTGCAGGCAATGCAGGTTGCCCTGGATCTGGAGAAGAATGTGAACCAGAGTTTGCTGGATCTACACCAACTCGCCACTGCCCAGACTGACCCTCATGTAAGCTTCACCACCTCCTCATTCTCCTCACTGCCAGACCCTCAGGGTAACACCTCACTGGTTGGTCTTTGTGGGTTTGAAATTCAATAATACAACACTGTCTAGACCTAACATTGATCACTCCAGATCCATACTGATGGCCACAATGTTACAACTGTTCCTTAAAGTCAAGGAGGGACTTGGATTCTAATCTGGTGGGAGTGCTGAAGTGAGATTGGCCACTGAATCCTCATTCAGGACCATTGCAGTGGAATGATCACTGTTCATCACATGCAGCGTCTCCAGTTAAGAAGCTGCATGATTAAGCAGCTAAAATTGTATTATCCTCACTGACACAAATTCTCTAGCTGCTAACTGAATTTTCCTGTCTCTGGAGCTATATGGCCAAATCCCTTTTGCAGTGGGAATTGTAAACTTGTCTTGGATTGTGCTCATGTAATGAGTTGTAATATTCCTGTGTTCCAGCTGTGTGACTTCCTGGAGGCTCACTATTTGGATGAGGAGGTTGAGATCATCAAGCGACTTGGGGACTACATCACCAACCTGAAGCGTCTGGGAGCCCCTGAGAATGGGCTGGGAGAGTACCTGTTTGACAGGCTCTCACTGGAGGACCGCAGTTAGTGGGACATACTGTCTTTGCCTAACTCCCTCACCCCTGGATAACTTAGAAGGAACTTGTACTAAAGAAATGAGTGGCTATATTGGATAATTTGAAAACAATAAAAAATAGTCTGACCTTGTCCAATGCCTGTCATTCCTTTCATTGATACTGGTTTTAGTGTCAGTTTACAGGAGCTTGCATTCTGTTAGAACAATCTGTGACCTAACGGATTCCTGGTGATCACACTGATCTCTTCCTGCTATAGATGGGGAGGATGGTACTGGAGTACCAGTGCAGAATTTAGATTCCCTGAAATGTTAGTCTTTGCAGCCCATTGCTGCGTTCTACACTTCATCCTTATTCATCAAGTCGGCAGGTGGAAGGGAGTTAGCCGCAAGTTATATACATGATTGGTTTGGAGCCAACATAGGCTGGGATTCAGACCAACTGCCCTGAATTGGGCATACAGCTCCATTGAATACTCTGCCAGCAAGACCTTTTAGATTAAAGTCTTCCTTTGCAGTGTGTGGGAAAGAGGGGCTGGTACAGATATGATGGGGCAAATGGTCTCCTCTCCAATGAGCCAGTTCGGATCCAGTGGAGAAGCATGCCAATCCAAATGGGAACGTTAATTATATTATCTTGGTCTGTTCCACATTCCCACTGGTAGTAATGAGTATTTCTGCCATACCTTTCCACCTTCCCTACCTATCTCCTGCTTGAGGTAAAGGGAAGGGGTTTCCCTACACAGTCTCAGTAACTCCACTGATATCAGAAAGAAGTGTGCCCGGCAAATTGACCAAAACCATCTATCCATCCCTTGTCAGCTCAGATAGAAGATGGTGTGAGCAATGAGGACTGGCCAATTATAAAACCCAACTCCAAACCCACAGTGCACTCCTGCTGTACTGACCTTTGACCCTGCCAGTCCCAGCCTGGTAAATTTCTGTGTAGAATTTCACACCAACAATATTTGAGAAACTGAGTTCAAACAATTTCTGAACTGATCCTGACCCTGGATAAGGTCAGCAGCTGCAATCTACAAAAGCTCACAGGCATCTCTTTTCTCAGAGAGAGAGAGAGAATTAGTGCGGGGTTTGAGAGGAGCTAGGAGCTCCATGAATTCCCACGGCCGGTTGGAGCCGTGCTGTGGGCTCCTCACTGCTATCATCCAGTTAGCCCCCCGTCTCACTGAACCAGCCCTTCTCCCATCTTCTTCCCACCCCCTCCCCACCCCTCCCCTCCCATTAGAAACAATATTGTCTCACTGAGCACATCAGCACGGAGCAATTGGGCTGAATGGACAGTGTCTGATGTGCACCTGCCAGAAAATATTACATCACAAACACTGGAGAGATTGTCATCCTTCAGACAATTAACTCGACCTGAATACAACGCAATGGTGTTCCCGCAATATGATTCTGACAACTAATTAGACATGGAGACTTTGACAGGGACAGCACGTTGGGGCTTGGTTTATAAACTGAGCTTCCTGTGTCTGATTGAATCTATAAGGCGATCACAGGAAGTTCCACAACATCATCATTTGGCTCAGTAGATAGCACTGCTGCCTCACAGCACCAGGAACCTAGGTTCGATCTCAGCCTCGGGTGACTGTCTGTGTGGAGTTTGCACATTCTCCCTGTCTCTGCCTGGGTTTCCTCCCAAAGACGTGCAGGTTAGGTTCGTTAGCGGTGATAAAAATCCCATCTGGGGTTATACAGTTGGGATGCGATGACTCAAATGGCCTCTTTTTGCACTGAAGGGATTCAGTGGTCAATCTATCAGAAGATGCTTCTATTGGGTGACCTGTAAACATACTGCTTCTATTGCTCTGAACTCATTTCCTGAAAATGACGCTCTATTTTCAATGAGGTGCCAACACTGATATTGAAACATTCGGGGAATAGGATCCTCAGAGTAACAAACCAATATAACTCTGCCAATTGACTTCGGCCTTCTCTTCATACACTTCCCCACACAGTGTCAAAATGAGGAGTTGGAATATATTTTCTTTTCAGCAATTGATGACCATAATATCCACCTCTTTGTCCACCAGCCTTGACATTATACCCGTGATTAAGTTTTGTTGTTGTAGTACCATAGTCGCTGCTCTCTCATTGGAGAGAAGCGACTGGCGGTGATTTAACCTGAGGGCCACCAGACCTCAGGCAGGGAAGAGGTTGAGAAGGAGAGTTCTTCATGGTAACCTCAAGCCGGTGATGGGAATTGAACCAATGCTGTTGGTATCATACTGCTCTATAAGCCAACAGAGCAAAACCAATTCCCTTAAGTTTTGTACTTGTCCTAATGACACATCAATCCAAGCTTCCTTCTCCTGTCCATTTCAAACCCTTTCAGAGTTTGTCCTTGAAAAGGAGATCAGAGGTCCATCAGCAATTCCATCATCGATGAGTTATCGATTCTGAATTGATCCTGAGTTCCAAAATCTCATCCTGTTCTGACTGAAACTTGATTGGACATGGCAGCTGATCGATTGATTAACAAGAGTGATTGGTCACCACTGATTATGTCATTGAGCTGCTGCTCAACTCCTGAGGTATAAGTTCAAATCTGATGGAGGGGAGTATTTGTATGTAGTTGGTGTTGGCTTTTGGTGTACGTGGTAAGGGTTGTGTTTTTGAGAGTTTTCTTTTGGAGGAAAGTATTTGCTTTTGTGAAATGGCTTCCCAGATTTGTCAAAACTATCACCAGGATTGTGAAGCTGCTGTCAACAAGCAGATTAACCTGGAGCTCACTGCCTCCTATCTCTATCAGTCTTTGGTGAGTGTTGCTTCTGGGTTTCAAATGATATCTATTAAGAAACATTTTACTCTTTTTTTTGAAGTGGGAATAAACTAAGGGATTGTGTTGTCATGTTAGTGGTCAGATATTGGACTGAATATATTTTTTTTTGTACTGTAATACTTCTGATGTTTCTTTTTGTCTAAATTGACATTAGCCTGTTACTGTTTCTGGTAGTACTCACCCCTAGCTAACTATATGGTAATATTACAGAAGTCGTGGGATAGGATGTGGGTGTGTAAATAGGTTACTGAATGTAATGGATGGAACACACTGTCAAGATGTCTCTAAAACACATGCTCTGTGTGTGACTGCCATAAGCACCAATGTCCCAGGACTATCACCAGAGTACCTCCCTGTGTTGGTTTGGTGTGGTGGCTGTGGTTAGCACAGCTGCCTCTGTCAGGGATTTGGGTTTGATTCTGTATGTCTGTGATCCCTACTGTTTTGGGGACAATAGATTTTGGCCCAACAAGTATACACTGACTCTTCTGAAGAGTATCCCACCCAAACCCATTCTCCTATGTTTACCTCTGACTTCTGCACAGAACATTAGGCAATTTAGCATAGCCAATCCATCTGATCTCTAAATCTCTGGATTGTGGGAGGAAACTGGAGCAAACCTACGCAAATGTGAGGAGAATGTGCAAACTGTCCAGTGTCCAGAGGCTGGAATTGAACCTGGGTGCCTGGTGCATTGCTAACAATTGAGCTACTGCAATCCAAAGATGTGCAAGTTAGGTGGATTGTCCATAGTGTTCAAGGATATGTAGGTGAGGTGCATGAGGTTTGTTTCCCTACAGTGTGGAAACAGGCCCTTTGGCCCAACCAGTCCACATTGACCCTCTGAAGAGTAACCCACCCAGACCCATTTCCCTCTGACTAATACACCTAGCACTATGGGCAATTTAGCATAGCTAAGTCACCTGACTTGCATATCTTTTGGACTGTGTGAGGAAACCAGAGCACCTGGAAGAAACCCTCTATGACACGGGGAGAATGTGTCGGGTTGGCACAGTCACCTGAGGCTGGATTTGAACCTGTATCCCTGGTGCTGTGAGACTGCAGTGCTAACCGCTGGGCCACCAGATAATTAAAATAAGGGATTGGGTTTGTGTGGGATACTCTTCAGAAGGTAAATGTGGATTTGTTGGGCCAAATGGCCTGTTCCAACACTAGGGATTCTGTAGTAGGATATGATGGTTGAATGGGAATTGGGGTCTCCATGTTGAAGGAATGGGGACACCTACTGGACAGATTAAATAAAGGCAGCAGCTATCATTAGTTTTCCCCAGTTGGGTTACAGCTTCCTATCACTTGCTGTTAACATCTCTTTATCAAGATGTTATCCACTTTGAATGAAGCATTTATGTTGCCTGGTCATACTTTTTTAAATTAGTCTTTTTAAAAATTGTTATTGAAAGAATTCTGTATTTCCCTCCCTTGCTCTCAGGACCTTCAGATTTTGTTAACATGGCCCTATTCCTTTAGAAATGTCCTTAATTCCAACATTCTCAGGATCTATGAAGTTCCCAGTTTGTCTTCATTCCCAATGTGTTGCGTATTGACTTGTCTCTCTGCCACTATTAAATGCTGCATGTTTGTTCGTGCTCAAAAGAATTTGACCTTGACTGAATACTCTTTGCTTGAATAGTCTAGATTTCCTGATACTTGGCCAAAATGTTGGATTTTCCCAAATGTTCAAATTGGAACACGTGACCTTGGGTAATGACTCTCCCAATCTATTGGAGAGAAGTGAGATCTAGCTGGAAAACACTAGTTTCTACTTCTCCCAACTAGAATTGGGGCCAGTGATGTGCTAATGGGATGTAAATGGTTCTCTTTCAGATGTCGTACTTTGACCGGGATGATGTTGCCCTGCACCATTTCTCCCAGTTCTTCAAAGCTCAGTCCCAGGAGAAGCAGGAACATGCAGAGAAGCTGCTGAAATTCCAGAATCAGCGTGGAGGCAGAGTCCTCCTCCAGGATGTGAAGGTGGGGAGAGAGAAGTTGGAGGGGGGGCGGGGCGGGGTTGGAGAGAAGAAATGGATGCTCATGATATGGCTTCATATCAGTTTCAGGGTTTTCACACCCTGAAGTGGAGTTTTGCCTATCTGATCTCTGTACTGGCCAAAACCACAATATCTCCACATTATTGTGCATTAATTGCATATCAGATTCATCTGATAATGTACATGGGCTCCCAAGTGTATTCTATCCCATAGCATCAACAATGAGATGTCAGATTTGAGGGAAAGTATAAATAGACAAGATGATGGCAGTCTTCTGATAGTTCATAACTGATCTGTCCTTTCTCTTTTGTTTCCATGTTTCAGAAGCCAGAGAGGGATGAGTGGGGTAACGGTCTGCAGGCAATGCAGGTTGCCCTGGATCTGGAGAAGAATGTGAACCAGAGTTTGCTGGATCTACACCAACTCGCCACTGCCCAGACTGACCCTCATGTAAGCTTCACCACCTCATCACTCTCTCATCACTGCTAGACAATTGTTAATTTTCCAAGTCTAATACTAATTATGTAACATCATGTAGGTATGATCTGTTTCAATACTCTGGCAATTACTTGAACAGGGACTCTTGATACCAACTGACTCGATGACACTTTTCTTAAGTCTACAGATTCCAATCAGTCTCCCAAATTGATGCATGAAGCTTACCATGCAGCACTGCCTCAGTATGATCAAACTTGGGTGCCATTTTTCTTGTGCAGTGTTTAAAGCTTATGGCCCTGTCTTGTGTGTGGAGCAGCCTATACCCATTCCCCTGTCAGCCAGGATTATATACTTTAGAATTAGACCCCTCTTTGGGAGCTTGCTGTACCCTTTGAACTTTCTACATGACAAGTGACCACACTTCAAACTCTCATGGCTCAGGTCTTGCACCATTGTATAAATACTAAGATCTTAAGTGCTTTTTTTTAATGTCTTTTTGGGAAGTTTCTTCAAATTTGAAGATCCTGTGAAGGACTGACCATCTAAAGCAGTATGAGTGAAAATATTCGTGGAGAGAACAAATCTCCATATTCTGGCTCCTTGTAATATGACTGTCTGCTTTCCTTCCAGCTGTGTGACTTCCTGGAGACTCACTATTTGGATGAGGAGGTTGAGATCATCAAGCGACTTGGGGACTACATCACCAACCTGAAGCGTCTGGGAGCCCCTGAGAATGGGCTGGGAGAGTACCTGTTTGACAGGCTCTCACTGGAGGACAGCAGTTAGTGGGGCCTTTGACTGCAGTCTTTGCCTGTTTTGTATCCAACTCTCATTGGGAGAATTCCTCCAAGAACATGTAGTGAAGAAATTTGGAAATAAAAGTTGATCTCTCCCACTACCTGTTCTGATCACTGGCTTTAACTTGTCAATTTGCATTTTGCAAGTGTTTGGAATTTGTTCCAGAATATTCTTTGGTTTATCCAAATTCCAGTCATGATTTTCACTGGATCGTCCCCTCTTCTGATTTTTTTTAGCCTCAAAAGGCTAACAATTTTGGGTTCTGTGCTTTTATTCCCTTCCTTAGTCAGTAGTGTAGCTCTTCCATGAGCATGGCAGGTCTAAGATGTTGCAGTTTTAATCATATTCCCCTCAGCAAATGGGAGTCAGGTGGTGAAAACTGAGCCTGAATTTCATATTCCATGACGATGATTTCTTAGTGAGGAAATAAAGGCCAACACACATTCAAGGAGATGAGAAATGGGCAGAAGTACATCAGATTTCTCTTTTTTTTTGCCAGTAGGGATTGAAAGGAGGTGCTGAGTGGCACCTGAGTTACCACCTGGAGGTCATTTAGGCTTGAGGGAAAACTATCTAAAATACAGGCACTTTTCCTGGCCTGGACTACATAAGGATGTAGTTGAATTTTACCAGCCAGCTCACATACTTCAACTTGGAAGATCGCAGGCACTAAAATCCTGCACACTTAATACCTATTCCAGTATTTGAGGAATCTTCCGCAAGTGTTTTGATTGTGTGGGTCCCCTACCTCAAACAGAAAGCTGGAATAAGGTATTATTATTAACAATGAGCATAACGATGAGGCAGTCCTGTTACACAATATAACAGCAAAAAGGGTTATAGAGGAATTAATCTTTTTTATTATTATTTTAAACTTGATACAGACTAGCCGAGATCTAGTCTGATCAAGAATCAAACTTCACATCCACACTCAAGGAGATTATGGATAGCATAGAAGCCCCACACTGTGGAAACAGGCCCAACAATTCCCAACTCCCCCTGTTTTAGAGTAATGAACCCAGACACATCCCCTCCCCACCCCCCGCCCCCCAAAAAAACCCTATTATCCTAAATTTTCCCCTGACTAATGCACCTAACCTATACATCCCTGAACACTACAGACAATTTAGCATCGCCAATTGACCTAACCTGCACATCTTTTGAGTTAGGGAATAAAACAATTCAAATCTACTGTGTACCATCCAGAGTCACAGGGAGCACGAGAGTGATCAAACACTAAAGATCATGTTGAGGGTTTATGGACAGGATTATCCAGAGGATTTGGTAAGGGAGTTCCATTTATAATTTTTGCAATCAGAAGTGCACTGAATGAATCCACCAAATTCAGTCCATTTGAAATAATTTGGGGGCATGAAGTAAGAGGACTGTTAAAATTGAAGGTGGAGAAATTAATAAGTTATTAATAACATCAACAGAAATATTCAATGGTGGAGAAAGAGACTTTGAGCTTGGTGTTGGCATTCCAACATTTCCGAGTTGATGTTACCAGCGATGCATCTGAGGCAGTCGTATACACTGATCACAACCCATTGACATTTGTAGAGAAATTTAAGGACAAAAATGCCAGCCTGTTTAGATGGAGCTTGTTGTTACAGCCATTCGATGTGACAATTGTGCAGGCGGCAGGTCGTGAAAATGTGATTACCGATGTGTTATCGAGACCGGAATGAGATAAGGAGGCGTTCGGTGAGGGGTGTGCCACAGCCTGAATTCGCATGTGGTTTTGTATATTTGCATGTGTATAATTAGTACAGTGTATATGTATGTTTGGACTATTAATCGGGTTTCAGAAGGGTTTTAAAAATGAAGCCATCTTTTGGTATTGATGGTTCATTTTTTGAGGGGGAGTTGCCACAAAGCAAGTCCCTATTTTTCTAAAAGCTGTTCCTTTTCTCAGGAATATTGTGTCCTTGATTTTTTTTGTCGGATGGGTCATAAACCACGCCGGGCTCGGATCAGTCTGGTTTGGTACAGAGACTAAAAGGATTTTGAGAGGCCTTTTGTTTATATGTAAACAGATGAGACTTCTGGCCAAAGTAGTCATGGTTTAGAAGTGACCTGTGTAATGAAAGGGGAGTGGTCAGCTCTCTAGCTGATCAGTTCAGTCCAGAACTAGTTGGGAGTTCAGCAGTGAGCTCTGTGAAAACAGGCTATCTCTCTCTCTATCTCTCTCTCTCTTTCTGCCCTGCTAACTTCAACTTGTAAGCTTATGTTCCTTTTTTTTCACTGTGTTTTAAGGGTTTGCTTTTTGGGCCTGTTGTATATATTTTGGAACATCATAATTAAGTCTAGTTTAGATAGACTGAGTTCTGTAGAGGTTTTTTATTCTGTTCTTTGTGTTTCATTGTGCAATTTTGTGAATAAATTTCTGTCTGTTTTTAAACCTAGTAGTCAACCTAGTTATCTTACTCTGGGTAATTTTCACTCTACACTTAGTGAAACAAATTGCAAAGTTATGGTCTGGGTTGCCTGTTTAAGAATGTTTTGAGTGGTCTGGCTTAGACAATAACACACATCTCCATGACACTGGAATTCTTTGGCTATAAATTCCATGACCTTGATCTTAACCTCCACAACCACCTGATAAAGGAGCTGAGCTCTGAAAGCTAGTGTTTCCAAATAAACCTGTTGGACTACAACCTAGTGGTGTGTGATTTTTCACATAATGAAACAGGAAACTGAAACAGACCTGGAAATAACACTGTAATATTGGAATTAGGTTTTATGGCCTAATAGGAATACAGTGAAAAGTTCACAATGTGGCCATTTACTGCACCATCTTAGATACAAAGGACCCAGGTACAAAACCTGATGTAAAAAGTAGAAAGATAAAATAAAAGTTAAAAGTTCAACATTACAGTTCTCCTCACTATAACGTAGTTAATAAGAAATAAAGTGAAACGTTCCAAATTTCAGACCTTATTAAGTCTTCCATTCACTTTATTCTGGTGATGGGAGATTGGTTGGTGAAGCCAGTATTTAGGTGGAACACTGGACTGTCACCTTGATCTGCTGCTGTCCGTGTGGTGGTCGCACTGCGCTGGTACATAGGGAGTTCCAGGATTCAGACTCAGTGACGATGACGGACCTACCCCAGGCTGATGGGGTAGGTATGGGTGTGATGCTCTTCAGAAGGTCAGTATGGTCTCAATGGGTGAATCCCTGCTTCCACACTGCAGGGATTGTATGGTTCTAGCTTCAGAAATGAAGACTTTTCTTAACCCCTTCACAGGGTGTGGGTGTCACTGCATTTATTGCTCATGGCTAATTACCCAGATGGCAGTTTAGAGTCAACCACATTCCTGTTGGTCTGGAGTCACATGTAGGCCAGACCAGGTAAGGGTGGGATATTACCTTTCCTAAAGGACATTAGTGAACGAGATGAGTTTTTCCTGCCCATAAACAATGGCTTCACGGTCATAGAATCCCTACAGTGTGGAAACGGGCCCTTCAGCCAAACAAGTTCACACTGACCCTCCAAAGAGCAACCCCATCCAGACTCAATCCCCTAACTAATGCATACACATCCCTGAATACCATGGGGCAATTTAGCATGGCCAATTCACCTGGCCCACACATCTTTGGATTGTGGAAGGAAACCGAAGCACCCGGAGAAAACCCACGCAGACACGGGGAGAACGTGCAAACTCCACACAGAGAGTCGGCCGAGGCTGGAATTGAACCTGGGACCCTGGTGCTGTGAGGATACAGTGCTAACCACTGAGCCACCACGCTGCCCACAGCATTATTAGACTCCTAATTCCAGATTTTTATTTTTTGTTGAATTCAAATTCTGCCACCTGCCATGGTCGGATTTGAACCCAGTTCAACTGAACATTGCCTGGGTCACTGTATGAATAGTTGAGTGGTAATACCATTCTTGCCACCCCTGGAACTATTATTTTGTCAGTGTTTCAATACTGTCATTCAGGAGTCAGGAAGAAGAGTCCTCCGAGGAAAAAAATTAACTCAGCTCCTCTAGTTTGGTCAAGCTTATCAGAACGTCTGCTCTCAGCTGACCAAATACAGTTCTAGTGTTTTTTTAATATCCAGGCGTGTGAAGATTGTCACAGATTAATGAACAATGACATTATCATTGAGTTGCCATCAAAAGAGACCTTTAACATTCTGATTGGCTCATGGGACCCAAAATCCCATATTGTGCTGACTGGAATCCGATTGGACATGGTAGCTCTTTGCTTGATTAGCAAGAGTGATTGGCATCACTGATGATGTCATTTCCTGTTTAATAAATTGTGGGTCTGCTCCTAGAGTATAAATCCAATTTCCATGATAGTGGGTGTTTAGAGAGGGTGTTTGTTATTTAGCAGTTGTATTGACAAAATGGCCTCCCAGGTTTGTCAAAACTATCACCAGGATTGTGAAGCAGCTGTCAACAAACAGATTAATATTGAGCTGACTGCCTCCTATCTCTATCAGTCTTTGGTGAGTCTCTGTGGTGTTAAGACTGAATCTTTGGATAGAGTCAAACTCTAGTATTTGTTTGTTTTGTTCTATGCTACTGCATAGTCACTAAAACAGCTTGGTTCTATGTATGTAATTTTAATGATTAAAATATATTTGATGCTTAAAAGTAACAGAATCTGGCTGAAGGATGTGATGTCTTGCTGAAGAGTAGTGGGGAGAGTCCACTATCTAAACTTTTCCTGATGGAGTGTCATAAGTCTATTCAGTTGTCAGACTCCTCCTTCCTTCTCTGAAGGAGATGTTGTATGTTTTTGCAGCTGTCTCAGCTTAAAAACAATATATTCATGCTTTGGTCAGAGTGCTCTCTTTCTTATGTTGGGCAAAGACTAAATATTACTGGTTAGGAGGTGAACTCGGTGTATTGAGTGAAGGTGTTCAAATCTTTGCAGGACTGGTACACCTTTAATGGTAAGGTCCTTGGGAGTGTCTCTCTCCAAAGAGACCTTAGACTGCAGGTTCATAGCTCCTTGAAAGTGGAGTTGCAGGTAGATAGGATGGCGAAGAAGGTGTTTGGTATGCTTTATTGGTCAGGAGTATTGAGTACAGGAGTTGTGGGGGGATGGTTGTACAGGACGTTGGTTAGGCTACTTTTGGAATATTGTATACAATTCTGGTCTCTTTCCTATTGGGGGGGGGGGGGGGGGGGGGAAAGGTGAGAAACTTGGAAGGGTTCAGAAAAGATTTACAAGGATGTTGCCAGGGTTGGAGAATCTCTGCTATAGAGAGGCTGAACAGGCTGGGGCTGTTTTCCCTGGAGTGTCAGAGGTTGAGAGGTGACCTTGTGGAGGCTTACAAAATCATGGATAGGATAAATAGACCAAGCCTTTTCCCTGGGGTCAGGGAGTCCAGAACAAGAGGGCATAGCTTTAGGCTGGGAGGGGAAAGATGAGACCCAAGGGGCAATTTTTTTTCAGAGGCTGGTACTAGTATGGAATGAGCTGCTAGAAGAAGTGGTGGTGGGTACAATTGGAACATTTAAAAGACATCTGGATGGGTATATGTATAGGAAGGGTTTGGTGGGATATGGGCTAGCAGGTAGGAATAGATTGGGTTGGAGTATCTGGTCAACAGGGACAGGTTGGACCAAAGGGTTTGTTTCCATGCTGTACATCTTTGACTATGACTGTAGCTCCTTCCTATCCCTAGAGTTGCTGCATAGTGGCTTGTGAAGGTAGTTGGGCCGGATTGTCCTGAGGAACAACCCCGCTTGAGTAAAGACCCTTAATCCTGTCATTTGAATCCCCAGAAGTCTGAGACCACTTGGGTCATTGCATGTGATGTGTTAACAGGACAGAAATTCTTCTTTCAGATGTCGTACTTTGACCGGGATGATGTTGCCCTGCACCATTTCTCCCAGTTCTTCAAAGCTCAGTCCCAGGAGAAGCAGGAACATGCAGAGAAGCTGCTGAAATTCCAGAATCAGCGTGGAGGCAGAGTCCTCCTCCAGGATGTGAAGGTGGGAATGGCAGCTTGCGTGATGTGGCTTCAAGTCGGTGACAGGGGTTTTCACATCCTGAAGGGGGTGTGGGGATTTCAGTTCTAGTTGAGCTTTGTCTGTCTGATCTTGGGATCAGCCCCACAGACCAGTCTGAAATCTGCTGTGTAGGGGAGATGTATGAGGAGCAGGGAATTCTTTATATTCCTTACCATGGAGTGGAATATATTGACCTGTTTGACTCTTGTGGCTCCTTTTTAATATCATTGACAAATATGCAAGGTGAAAGCAAACTGAAACAGCTGGTTGTTCTGATCCTTAACTGTCCTTTGTTTCCATGTTTCAGAAGCCAGAGAGGGATGAGTGGGGTAACGGTCTGCAGGCAATGCAGGTTGCCCTGGATCTGGAGAAGAATGTGAACCAGAGTTTGCTGGATCTACACCAACTCGCCACTTGCCCAGACTGACCCTCATGTAAGCTTCACCACCTCCTCATTCTCCTCACTGTCAGACCCTCAGGGTAACACTTCACACTGGCCTGATCATTGCAAAGTCACAAACTGATTCAGAAGTATATTAGATTACTAATCAATATGCCACATTTCTAGCAAAGCCTTTAAGAATCTTGAGGTAACAACACCTAAAGCCTCCTTTTGGCATTTGGTCAATATCTGTTTTGTTTTTTCTTTCTGGCCCCCCCCCCCCCCCCCCCCCCCCCCCCCCCCCGGCTTAGTTTGTAAACAGCCTGAATGCTGGCGAATGAGCTGCACAGGAGCTGATCACTCTCACATTCTAACTTTTCTCTTGTAATATCTGACACTCTCTCTACCTTCCTTCCAGCTGTGTGACTTCCTGGAGACTCACTATTTGGATGAGGAGGTTGAGATCATCAAGCGACTTGGGGACTACATCACCAACCTGAAGCGTCTGGGAGCCCCTGAGAATGGGCTGGGAGAGTACCTGTTTGACAGGCTCTCACTGGAGGACAGCAGTTAGTGGGGCATTGAATATGGTTACTGTCCCACTTCCTCTTTCTCTGGATAATGTCAAGTGGCTATGTTGAATAACTTGAACATTAAAGAATCTGCCCATGTCTGATGCTTGTTCCTATTACTGATGCAGCTTTTAATGTGTATTTATAGGAGCTTGAATTCCAATAGAATGCTCAGTGGTCTAATAGATCCCTGCTGATCGCACTGATCTCTCCCTACTGTAAGTGGGGTTCCAGTGCAGAACTTGGATTCCCTGAAATGTATGTTTGCAACCATTCTTGCATTCTATGCTTGATCACTTATTTGTCAAGTCCGATAAAGGCAGATTAGGAACACACTGGTAAATGGTTTGGAGCCAACATTGGCTGGGCTTTACACCAACTGTTCTGAATTGGGTGCATAACTCCATTAGAATAAAATCTTCCTTTTCCAGTGTGTGAGAAGGAGGGGCTGGTGCAGAGATGATGGCCTGAATGACCAACTCTCCAATGAGCTAGTTCTGACCTAGTAGATCCTACAGGGGAAGCAAGCTGATACAATTTAAAGCTCTATTTGTATTGGCTTGGTCTATCTCCTGTTCCTAGTAGTAGCTTGAGTGTTTGTCATATTATTCCACATGTACCCATCTCTCTTCCTTGCCCACTTCCTGCTTGAGGTAGCAGGAACTCTACTCTTTAGTAGAAAGGAATGGAGACAGCATTTGACCAGAACCATCCACTCTATGTTGGCTCAAGTAGCAGACAGTCACAGCAGTGGGAACTGACCAATTATACAACTCAACAACTATGCTAATTCTCCAATGCTGACCTTCGACCCTGCCAGTCCCAGTCTGGTAAAGCTCAATATACAACATTCTAGAAACTGAGTTCAAGCCATTACTGAATAGCCCTTGACCTACAAGGGAATTACATGGCAGTAGCTATCTGCTAAAGAGCCACTGGCATCGTTTTTTTCTTTTTTTTTTCCCTCCTCTGTAAAAGGACAGAGGGGCCGTTAGTGTGGGCTTGGTTAGTAACTGTGTCACAAGCCTGAGGTGGGAGTTTCATAAATTCCCACAAATGGAACAGGGGTTGGAGCTTTGCTGCTGTAGCCCCAGTCTAACAGGACTAGCCCTTCTCTCTTGTTTTCTTTCAAGCCCCACTTCCCTCCCATTAGAGACAATATTGTCTCAATATGCACATCAGCACAGAGCCGTTGGCCTGAATGACCAGCCTCTGTGCTATTCATTTGATGTGCAGCTGCCAGAAAATATTTCATTAGAAACACTTAGGAGAACATTACAGTGCAGTACACACCATTTGGCCCTCAATGTTGCACTGACCTGTGGAACCATTGTGAAGCCCATCTAACCTACACTATTCCATTATTATCCATGTGTTCATTCAATGACCATTTAAACGCCCTTAAAGTTGGTGAGTGTACTACTGTTGCAGCAGTGCATTCCACACCCCCTATTACTGAGTTTAAACAAAAAGCTATCTCTGACATCTGACTGATATCTATCACCTCTCAATTTTACAGCTATGTCCTCTTGGTAGCTATTACCATCTGAGGAAAAAGCTCTCACTCTCCGCCCTATCTAATCCTCTGATTTCCTTTGTATGTCTCCATGATGTCAATCTACTCTCATTCTCACGCCCTTCCTCATAAGACCTTCCTTACATACCTGGTGATATCTTAGTAGATCTCCTCTGAACCCTTTCCAAAGTTTCCATGTTCTTCCTATAATGTGGTGACAGGAACTATACACAATACTCCAAGTGCAATTGCGCCAGAGTTTTGTACAACTGAAACATGACCTCGTGCCTTTGAAACTCCATCCCTCAACCAATTAAAGCTCACACACTGTATGCCTTCTTAACCTGGGTGGCAACTTTCAGGGATCAATGTACATGGACACACAGATCTCCCTGCTCATCTGCAATACTGGGAATCTTACCATTAGCCCAGTACTCTTTATTCCTGTTGCTCCTTCCAAAGTGAATCACCTCACACTTTTCCACATTAAACTCCACTTGCCACCTCTCAGCCCAGCTCTGCAGTTTATCTATGTCCCTCTGTAAACTGCAACATCTTTCTGCACTATCCACAACTCCACCGATATTCGTGTCACCTGCAATTTTGCTAACCCATCCTGCTATGCCTTCATCCAGGTCATTTCGAAAAGTGACAAACAGTTGTGTCCTCAGAACAGACTCTTGTGGTAAAGATTGCTATCCTTAAAACAATTAACCACTCAACATGGATATAATGCAATGGTGAGTACACCATATGATTCTAAGAACTAGTTAGGCACGGAGACTTTGACATCTAAACACATTGGGGCTTGGTTTATAAACTCAGCTTCTTGTGTCTCATTGAAACTGCAAGGTGACCACAGGAAGTTCCACAAAGTCATTATTCATCAGTCATCATTTGGCTAAGTGGTTAGCACTGCTGCATTATAACACCAAGGACCTGGGTTCGAGTCTGGCCTTGGGCTACTTTAGCCAAATAGCCTCCCAGGTTTGTCAAAGCCATCGCTAGGATTGTGTTAGCAAGTAGATTAACGTGGAGCTCACTGCCTCCTATCTCCATCAGTCCTTGGTAAGCGTTGTCTCTGTGAAGTTAAAAACTGGATCGTTGCTGGATAGATCCGACTCAAATGTTGGCTTGTTTCTTCATGTGCTATAGTATGGAACTGAACTGCTAAAGTGACTATAAATGCGTATAAAGATATTTTTGTGAATAAAGCTTGTTTTTATATCAATAAAAACTGAATATACTGATCAGAAGAAAGAGATGTCTTGCTGAGGTGCAGTGGGGAGAGACGATTATCTAATATCTTTGCTGGAGTGTATTGGGTCCATTCAGTTTTCAGACTCCCTTGTTGCCTCAGTGAAGATAGATACATCTCTGCATCAGTAGACAATGCCTTATTTTAACAACTCTTTGATTCCAATGTGATCTTTTTCTCTGCAAAGACTACATAGTTATTTCCGGATCTTTTGTATGTACTTTATTCAATTTAAAGTCATGTCGTACACATCCCTTCTGCCCCATTTGTACATTAATGTTACATTGTTTTCACAGCTGTTTCTTTCCATTCATTAGTAATAGAACACTATTCCAACTTTGATGTTGGTATATCAGTCCATGTATATGACCAGCTAGTGGGCTAATTAGATGCTCAATGATGTATTGAGCAAAGATGTTAGTGGGTTAGGTTTTTTTCTTGGGATGTGGCAGTCATCTCTTTTCTATCCCTGGGCTTGCTGCATATAGATTTGTGAAGCTAGCTGAGTTTGTTAGGCAAAAGTGAGGACTGCGGATGCTGGAAATCCAGTGGCCTAATGGATAGGCACTGGCTTCCTAAGCCAGACCTTGTGGGTTCAAGTCCCATCTGGGGTGTCTGACCCTTCATGGTTTATCCTTAACGTTGTTTCTGTGTACAAGATGATGAGAGGATATCTAGTTGAGTTTGTTGTCTGGGGAATTAAATCACTTGGAGGCTGGAGTAAAGACATTTGATTGTGTCATTGAACCACCACACCTATTAGACTATAGAATGAGGACACTTGGCTTATTGTGCGTGATTGTTCAATGGAATCTAAATTGTTCCCGTTTTCAGGTATCGTACTTTGACCGGGATGATGTTGCCCTGCACCATTTCTCCCAGTTCTTCAAAGCTCAGTCCCAGGAGGAGCAGGAACATGCAGAGAAGCTGCTGAAATTCCAGAATCAGCGTGGAGGCAGAGTCCTCCTCCAGGTTGGGATGTTGAAGGAGGGGGTGGGCGGGAGAACTGGCTGCTCTCATGATGTGATTTCAAGTCAGTGACAGGATTTTCACTTCCTGAAGCACCAGGTATGCGAATTGAATTTTCGGACCTGTTTCTCCTGTCTGATCTCCCTGGATCAGCTCTATAGACAGAGGAGTCTCAAATGTGCTATGCAGGGGCTGAACTGTACAGGAGATGCATTGAATACCACAGCCACACTCCATAGTAAGGAATATACTGGCTTGTCTCTGACTATCATGTCCCTTAACATTTGAGTACAAATATACAAGGTGACAGAAGTCTCCCAACAGCTGATGACTGATCTGTCCTGATCCTTAACTGTCCTTTGTTTCCATGTTTCAGAAGCCAGAGAGGGATGAGTGGGGTAATGGTCTGCAGGCAATGCAGGTTGCCCTGGATCTGGAGAAGAATGTGAACCAGAGTTTGCTGGATCTACACCAATGCACATTCTCCCCGTGTCTGCGTGGGTTTCCTCTGGGTGCTCCTGTTTCCTCCCACAGTCCAAAGATGTGCGGGTCAGGTGAATTGGCCATGCTAAATTGCCCATAGTGTTAGGTGCATTAGTTAGAGGGAAATGGGTCTGAGTGGGTTACTCTTCAGAGGATTAGTGTGGACTTGTTGGGCTGAAGGACCTGTTTCCACACTGTAGGGAATCTAATCGCAAACTCACCACAGCCCAGACTGACCCTCATGTAAGATTCACCACCTCCTCATTCTCATCACTGCCAGACCCTCAGGGCAACACTTCACTGGCCTGATCATTGCAAAGACCCATAGACCAATTAGGGAACCACTACAGTCTTGTCCTGAATAACTATATTCCAGTATTGCTGTAAATAAGGATATTAAATGAGAAATATGAAATGCTGTTTGATATTGCAAACTAAGCTAGTGTTTCATTGACTGTAGCTGTGCCTCCATAGTGAGTATTCTCACATGAGCTCACCTTATAGACTCAGGTCTGCCCCAGGCCCCCTGCACTGACTGTGGTGAGCGTTGGACTACGGTGAACTGCTGAAGGTGTCTGTCCGTGTCTCAGCTGCTCGGGAAGGCTTTCCGGTCACTTTGAGAGGAGGGGCAAAGCCCTCTGGAACCTGGCCAGTATTGCCTCCTGCATTTGATGGCAACATCTCATCTGCTCCCTTGTGGGAGCTTGCTGTGCTTCCTAACTGCCTCATTTCCATTCGCATTACCATCTCAGTGGGTAAAAACAAGGACTGCAGATGCTGGAAAACCCGAGTCTGGATTAGAGTGGTGCTGGAAAAGCACAGCAGGTCAGGCAGCATCCGAGGAGCAGGAAAATCAGAGTGCTGCCTGACCTGCTGTGCTTTTCCAGCACCACTCTAATCCATTACCATCTCAGTGCCTACAGTCCAAAGGATTCCTTGCATAACACCATTATGTACTTCCAGGTCCGTCTCTTTTCAGTCCCTCCCGGTAAGCTCTTTTAGCACGTTGTGGTATAACCTGGGAGAAACATCAAATGTCGTGGCCTAGTTTTGACAGGAGACTGAAAAACAACAACATGAATAGAGACCGAGCTGGATAGAAACTGCTCCCTCCCCACCCCCATTCTGACTCCTCTTGCAGTATTTTACTCTCTCTGTCTACCTTCCTGCTGTGTGACTTCCTGGAGACTCACTATTTGGATGAGGAGGTTGAGATCATCAAGCGACTTGGGGACTACATCACCAACCTGAAGCGTCTGGGAGCCCCTGAGAATGGGCTGGGAGAGTACCTGTTTGACAGGCTCTCGCTGGAGGACAGCAGTTAGTGGGACATACTGTCTTTGCCTAACTCCCTCACCCCTGGATAATTTAGAAGGAACTTGTACTAAAGAAATGAGTGGCTATATTGGATAATTTGAAAACAATAAAAAATAGTCTGACCTTGTCCAATGCCTGTCATTCCTTTCATTGATACTGGTTTTAATGTCAGTTTACAGGAGCTTGCATTCTGTTAGAACAATCTGTGACCTAACGGATTCCTGGTGATCACACTGATCTCTTCCTGCTATAGATGGGGAGGATGGTCCTGGAGTACCAGTGCAGAATTTAGATTCCCTGAAATGTTAGTCTTTGCAGCCCATTGCTGCGTTCTACACTTCATCCTTATTCATCAAGTCGGCAGGTGGAAGGGAGTTAGCCGCAAGTTATATACATGATTGGTTTGGAGCCAACATAGGCTGGGATTTAGACCAACTGCCCTGAATTGGGCACACAGCTCCATTGAATACTCTACCAGCAAAACCTTTAGATTAAAGTCTTCCTTTGCAGTGTGTGGGAAAGAGGGGCTGGTACAGATATGATGGGGCAAATGGTCTCCTCTCCAATGAGCCAGTTCTGATCCAGTGGAGAAGCATGCCAATGCAAATGGGAACTTTAATTGTATTATCTTGGTCTGTTCCATATTCCCACTGGTAGTAATGAGTATTTCTGCCATACCTTTCCACCTTCCCTACCTATCTCCTGCTTGAGGTAAAGGGAAGGTGTTTCCCCACACAGTCTCAGTAACTCCACTGATATCAGAAAGAAGAAATGGGCCCGGCAAATTGACCAAAACCATCTATCCATCCCTTGTCAGCTCAGATAGAAGATGGAGTCAGCAGTGAGGACTGGCCAATTATAAAACCCAACTCCAAACCCACAGTGCACTCCTGCTGTACTGACCTTTGACCCTGCCAGTCCCAGCCTGGTAAAGTTCAGTGTATAATTTCACACCAACAATATTTGAGAAACTGAGTTCAAACAATTTCTGAATTGATCCTGACCCTGGATAAGGTCAGCAGCTGCAATCTACAAAAGCTCACAGGCATCTCTTTTCTCTGAGAGAGAGAGAGAGAGAGAGAGAGAGAGAGAGAGAGAGAGAGAGAGAGAGAGAGAGAATTAGTGCGAGGTTTGAGAGGAGCTAGGAGCTCCATGAATTCCCACAGCTGGGACAGGGGTTGGAGCCGTGCTGTGGGCTCCTCGCTGCTATTACCCAGTTAGCCCCCCGTCTCACTGAACCAGCCCTTCTCCCATCTTCTTCCCCTCCCCTCCCATTAGAAACAATATTGTCTCACTGAGCACATCAGCACGGAGCAATTGGGCTGAATGGTCAGTGTCTGATGTGCACCTGCCAGAAAATATTGCATCACAAACACTGGAGAGATTGTCATCCTTCAGACAATTAACTCAACCTGAATACAACGCAATGGTGTTCCCGCGATATGATTCTGACAACTAATTAGACATGGAGACTTTGACAGGGACAGCACGTTGGGGCTTGGTTTATAAACTGAGCTTCCTGTGTCTGATTGAATCTATAAGGCGATCACAGGAAGTTCCACAACATCATCATTTGGCTCAGTAGATAGCACTGCTGCCTCACAGCACTAGGAACCTAGGTTCGATCTCAGCCTCAGGTGACTGTCTGTGTGGAGTTTGCACATTCTCCCTGTCTCTGCCTGGGTTTCCACCCAAAGACGTGCAGGTTAGGTTGGTTAGCGGTGATAAAAATCCCATCTGGGGTTATACAGTTGGGATGCGATGACTCAAATGGCCTCTTTTTGCACTGAAGGGATTCAGTGGTCAATCTATCAGAAGATGCTTCTATTGGGTGACCTGTAAACATACTGCTTCTATTGCTCTGAACTCATTTCCTGAAAATGACGCTCTATTTTCAATGAGGTGCCAACACTGATATTGAAACATTCGGGGAATAGGATCCTCAGAGTAACAAACCAATATAACTCTGCCAATTGACTTCGGCCTTCTCTTCATACACTTCCCCACACAGTGTCAAAATGAGGAGTTGGAATATATTTTCTTTTCAGCAATTGATGACGATAATATCCACCTCTTTGTCCACCAGCTTTGACATTATACCCGTGATTAAGTTTTGTTGTTGTAGTACCATAGTCGCTGCTCTCTCATTGGAGAGAAGCGACTGGCGGTGATTTAACCTGAGGGCCACCAGACCTCAGGCAGGGAAGAGGTTGAGAAGGAGAGTTCTTCATGGTAACCTCAAGCCGGTGATGGGAATTGAACCAATGCTGTTGGTATCATACTGCTCTATAAGCCAACAGAGCAAAACCAATTCCCTTAAGTTTTGTACTTGTCCTAATGACACATCAATCCAAGCTTCCTTCTCTTGTCCATTTCAAACCCTTTCAGAGTTTGTCCTTGAAAAGGAGATCAGAGGTCCATCAGCAATTCCATCATCAATGAGTTATCGATTCTGAATTGATCCTGAGTTCCAAAATCTCATCCTGTTCTGACTGAAACTTGATTGGACATGGCAGCTGATCGATTGATTAACAAGAGTGATTGGTCACCACTGATTATGTCATTGAGCTGCTGCTCAACTCCTGAGGTATAAGTTCAAATCTGATGGAGGGGAGTATTTGTATGTAGTTGGTGTTGGCTCTTGGTGTATGTGATAAGGTTTGTGTTTTTGTGAGGTTTCTTTTGGAGGAAAGTATTTGCTTTTGTGAAATGGCCTCCCAGGTTTGTCAAAACTATCACCAGGATTGTGAAGCTGCTATCAACAAACAGATTAACCTGGAGCTCACTACCTCCTATCTCTATCAGTCTTTGGTGAGTGTTGCTTCTGGGTTTCAAGTGATATCTATTAAGAAATATTTTACTCTTTTGAAGTGGGAATAAACTAAGGGAGTGTGTTGTCATGTTAGTGGTCAGATATTGGACTGAATATATCTCTTTTTTTTTTGTACTGTAATACTTCTGATGTTTCTTTTTGTCTAAATTTGACATTCCCCTGTTACTGTTTCTGGTAATACTCACCACTAGCTAAACTTAAGCTCACTATATGGTAATATTACAGAAGTCGTGGGATAGGATGTGGGTGTGTAAATAGGTTACTGAATGTAATGGATGGAACACACTGTCAAGATGTCTCTAAAATACATGCTCTGTGTGTGACTGCCATAAGCACCAATGTCCCAGGACTATCACCAGAGTACCTCCCTGTGTTAGTTTGGGTTGGTGTGGTGGCTGTGGTTAGCACAGCTGCCTCTGTGTCAAGGATTTTGGGTTTGATTCTGTCTGTGATCCCTACTCTCTTGTGGACAAATGACTTTGGCCCAACAAGTATACACTGACCTTCTGAAGAGTATCCCACCCAAACCCATTCTCCTATGTTTACCTCTGACTTCTGCACAGAACATATGTCCCTGAACACTAGGCAATTTAGCATAGCCAATCCATCTGGTTTCTCTATCTCTGGATTGTGGGAGGAAACTGGAGCAAACTTATGCAAATGTGAGGAGAATGTGCAAACTCTCCAGTTTCCAGAGGCTGGAATTGAACCTGGGTGCCTGGTGCTATGAGGCAGCATTGCTAACGATTGAGCTACTGCAATCCCAAGATGTGCAAGTTAGGTGGATTGTCCATAGTGTTCAAGGATATGTAGGTGAGGTGCATGAGATTTGTTTCCCTACAGTGTGGAAACAGGCCCTTCGGCCCAACCAGTCCACAATGACCCTCTGAAGACTAACCCATCCAGACCCATTTCCCTCTGACTAATGCACCTAGCACTATGGGCAATTTAGCATAGCTAAGTCACCTGACCTGCATATCTTTTGGATTGTGAGGAAACCAGAGCACCTGGAAGAAACTCTCTGACATGGGGAGAATGTGCAAACCTGACATAATCACTTGAGGCTGGATTTGAACCTATATCCCTGGTGCTATGAGGCTGCAGTGCTAACCACTGAGCCACCAGGTAAATGTAGATAATTAAAATAAGGGATTGGGTTTGTGTGGGATACTCTTCAGAAGATAAATGTGGACTTGTTGGGCCAAATGGCCTGTTCCAACACTAGGGATTCTGTAGTAGGATATGATGGTTGAATGGGAATTGGGGTCTCCATGTTGAAGGAATGGGGACACCTACTGGACAGATTAAATAAAGGCAGCAGCTATCATTAGTTTCCCCAGTTGGGTTACAGCTTTCTATCACTTGCTGTTAACATCTCTTTATCAAGATCTTATCCACTTTGAATGAAGCATTTATGTTGCCTGGTCATACTTTTTTTTTAAATTAGTCTCTTTAAAAATTGTTATTGAAGGAATTCTGTATTTCCCTCCCTTGCTCTCAGGACATTCAGATTTTGTTAACATGGACCTATTCCTTTAGAAATGTCCTTAATTCCAACATTCTCAGGATCTATGAAGTTCCCAGTTTGTCTTCATTCCCAATGTGTTGCGTATTGACTTGTCTCTCTGCCACTATTAAATGCTGCATGTTTGTTCGTGCTCAAAAGAATTTGACCTTGACTGAATAGTCTTTGCTTGAATAGTCTAGATTTCCTGATACTTGGCCAAAATGTTGTACTTTTCCAAATGTTCACAACTGGAACACGTGACCTTGGGTTATGACTCTCCCAATCTATTGGAGAGAAGTGAGATATAGCTGGAAAAGACTAGTTTCTACTTCTCCCAACTAGAATTGGGGGCCAGTGATGTGCTAATGGGATGTAAATGGTTCTCTTTCAGATGTCGTACTTTGACCGGGATGATGTTGCCCTGCACCATTTCTCCCAGTTCTTCAAAGCTCAGTCCCAGGAGAAGCAGGAACATGCAGAGAAGCTGCTGAAATTCCAGAATCAGCGTGGAGGCAGAGTTCTCCTCCAGGATGTGAAGGTGGGAATTTGAGGGAGGAGGGTGGAGAGAAGAAATGGATGCTCATGATATGGCTTCATATCAGTGACAGCGTTTTTGCATTAGGTTTGTCTGATCATGTACATGGGCTCCCTAGTGTATTCTATCCCATAGTATCAACAATGAGATGTCAGATTTGAGGGAAAGTATAAATAGACAGATGATGGCAGTCTTCTGATAGTCGATAACTGATCTGTCCTTTCACTTTTTTGTTTCCATGTTTCAGAAGCCAGAGAGGGATGAGTGGGTTAACGGTCTGCAGGCAATGCAAGTTGCCCTGGATCTGGAGAAGACTGTGAACCAGAGTTTGCTGGATCTACACCAACTCTCCACTGCCCAGACTGACCCTCATGTAAGCTTCACCACCTCCTCATTCTCATCACTGCTAGACAATTGTTAATTTTCCAAGTCAAATATTAATTATGCAACATCATGTAGGTATGATCTGTTTCAATACTCTGGCAATTACCTGAACAGGGACTCCTGATACCAACTTTGACTCCATGAGCACTTTTCTTAAATCTACAATCAGTCTCCCAAATTGATGCATGAAGCTGACCATGCAGCACTGCCTCAGTATGACCAAACTTGGGTGCCATCTTTCTTGTGCAGTGTTAAAGCTTATGGCCCTGTCTTGTGTGTGGAGCAGCCTATACCCATTCTCCTGTCTGCCAGGATTATATACTTAGAATTAGTCCCCACTCTTTGGGAGCTTGCTGTACCCTTTGAACTTTTCTACATGACAAGTGACCACATTTCAAACTCTCATGCCTCGGGTCTTGCACCATAGTATAAATACTAAGATCTTAAGTGCTTTTTTAATGTCTTTTGGGAAGTTTGATCAAATTTGAAGATCCTGTCAAGGAGTGACCATCTAAAGCAGTGAGTGAAAATTTTGTAGAGAAAACAAATCTCCATATTCGGGCTCCTTGTAACATGACTGTCTGCCTTCCTTCCAGCTGTGTGACTTCCTGGAGACTCACTATTTGGATGAGGAGGTTGAGATCATCAAGCGACTTGGGGACTACATCACCAACCTGAAGCGTCTGGGAGCCCCTGAGAATGGGCTGGGAGAGTACCTGTTTGACAGGCTCTCACTGGAGGACAGCAGTTAGTGGGGCCTTTGACTGCAGTCTTTGCCTGTTTTGTATCCAACTCTCATTGGGAGAATTCCTCCAAGAACGTGTAGTGAAGTGATTTGGAAATAAAAGTTGATCTCTCCCACTATCTGTTCTGATCACTGGCTTTAACTTTTCAATTTACATTTTGCAAGTGTTTAGAATTTGTTCCAGAATAATCTCTGGTTTATCCAAATTCCAGTCATGATTTTCACTGAATCATTCTCTCTTCTGATTTTTTTTTCAAAAAGCTAACCATTTTGGGTTTTGTGCTTTTATTCCCTTCCTTAGTCAGTAGTATAGCTCTTCCATGAGCATGGCAGGTCTAAGATGTTGTAGTTTTAATCATATTCCCCTCAGCAAATGAGTCAGGTGTTGAAAACTGAGCCTGAATTTCATATTCCATGACGATGATTTCTTAGTGAGGAAATAAAGGCCAACACACATTCAAGGAGATGAGAAATGGGCAGAAGTACATCAGATTTTTTTTCAGTAGGGATTGAAAGGAGGTGCGAAGTGGCACCTGAGCTTCGACTTGGAGGTCATTTAGGCTTGAGGGAAAACTATCTAAAATACAGAGACACTCTTACTGGCCTGGACTACATAAGGATGTAACTGAATTTTACCAGCCAGGTCACCAATTTCAACAAATTGGGAAAACCACAGGCAGTAATAAATCCTGCACATTTAATACCTATTCCAGCATTTGAGGAATCTTTTGCAAGTGGTTTGGTTATGTAGGTCCCCTACCTCAAACCAAAAGCTGGAATAAGGCATTATTAACAATGAACACATTGAAGTTTCCAGAGGCAGTCCCATTATGCAATGTCATAGCAAAAAGGGTTGTAGAGGAATTGGTCCACATCAAAATTTTTTTTTTTATATATTTTTAAAAAAAACATCAGTAGAGATCCAGTCAGACCAAGAATCAAATTTCACATCCAAACTCTGGGAGGTTACTGATTAGAATAGAATCCCCTCAGTGTGGAAACGGGCCCATCGGCCCAAGAATTCCAGACTGACCCTCCGAAGAGGGATGAACCCAGACCCATTTCTCCTTTCTCTCTCTTCTTTCCTTTCCCCCCCCCCATTATTCTCCAATTTCCCCTGACTAATGCACTGAACCTATACATCCCTGAATACTATGGGCAATTTAGCATAGCCAATTCACCTAACCTGCACATCTTTTGAGTTAGGGAATAAGACCATTCAAATCTGTGTACCATCCAGAATCGCAGGGAGCACTAGAGTGCTCAAATACTAAAGATCATGTTGAGGGTTTATGGACAGGATTAACCAGCTGATTGGGATAATGGAGTTCCATTTATGATTTTTGTAATCAGAGGTGCGCTGAATGAATCAACCAAATTCAGTCAATTTGAATTAATTTGGGGGCATGATGTAAGAGGACTGTTAAAATTGAATAAGAAATTAATAAGTTAGAGTTCTGAGACCACCCATTTTGACTGTGTGTCAACTTTTAGAGAGCGATTACATAGAGCTGGGAGAGGTGGCCAGACAGCATTTAAAAGTATCGCAGCAGATAAGAAATCTCATTCGCAAGTTTGCAATTGGAGATACGGTGTTGGTGTTGCTTCCCCTAATAGATGAACCTTTAAAAGCCACATTTAGTGGATTTATCAAATCGAGAGGAAATTGAGTGAGGTGAACTATTTGATAAGGACTCCAGACAGGAAGACATCTCACAGAATGTGTCATCTGAATATGCTCAAAAGGTATTTTGACAGGGAAGGAAAGCAAGAGGAGGTGGTGTTAACGATTACAGCACAGAAGGAAGAACCAGGTTCAGAGGATTCTGAATTAGACATTCCTCAAATCGAATTGGACAATGAGGAAGTTGTCAAAAATTGGGATAAATTATTGAGTTCCCTTCCACAAGAAAATTGAAATGACCTGAAAGAGTTATTGCTATCACGTGGGGAGATCTGTGGAAATAAACTGGGAAGTACTAACCTAATTATGCATGATGTAGGGATAGGCGATGCTGTTCTGATTCAGCAACATCCTTATAGCCATAACCCTCTAAAGTTGGCACAGGTTCAGAAGGAGATAATGCGCATGCTCCAAGATGGCATAATCAAAGTGAGTTACAGTGACTGGAGCTCACCCATAGTCACGGTGCCAGAGCCAATGGTTATGTGTGGACTATTGCAAAGTCAACGCTGTTACAAAGACAGATGCATATCCAATTCCATAGTTGGAGGGCTGTTTCAAAAAGATGGGACAAGTAAGTTGGACTTGCTCATTTCTAAGTTGGACTTGCTCAGAGGCTGCTGGCAAGTACCTCTGTCAGAGAGAGCAAAGGCAATTTCAGCTTTTGTAACACCAAATGGACTACATCAGTTCAAAGTCATGCCATTTAGTATGAAAATCGCCCCAGCCACATTTCAGAGACTGACTAATAAGGTCATTGCTGGGTTACCCAACTGTCCGGTGTATATTGATGACCTGGTGATTTTTTAGTCGCTTGTGGAAGGAATATTTACAGCATTTACTGGACTTGATCGATTAACTTTGGAAGGCAGGCTTGGTGACAAACCTAGCTAAAGGTGAACTTGCCAAAGCCCAAGTCACCTTCCTTGGCCATGTTATCGGACATGGACAAATGACCCCACGGGATGTGAAAACGTATACAATTAGGGAAATTCCCACACCGTCAACAAAAAGAACAGGAGTACTACAGTTCATGGGATTGAATGGATTTTACCGAACGTTTGTGCCGAACTTTAGCAATGTGGCTGCTCCACTCACCGAACTGTTAAAAAAGGGCAAGACGTTTCAGTGGACAACGCACTGACAGCCTAAAAACTGTGTTCACCACTGCCCCAGTATTAGCCACAGCGGATTACACAATGCCTTTTAAGTTGGCTATCGATACCAGTGATGTGGGTGTCGGTGGGGTGCTCCTGCAGGAGGATGACAAGGGAACAGAGAGACCCATTGGGTATTTTTCCAGGAAGTTGAACGTTCATCAACAAAAATATTCAATGGTGGAGAAAGAGACTTTGAGCTTGGTGTTGGCATTCCAACATTTCCGAGTTGATGTTACCAGCGATGCATCTGAGGCAGTCGTATACACTGATCATAACACATTGACATTTGTAGAGAAATTTAAGGCCAAAAATGCCAGCCTGTTTAGATGGAGCTTGTTGTTACAGCCATTCGATGTGACAATTGTGCAGGTGGCAGGTCGTGAAAATGTGATTACCGATGCGTTATCGAGACCGGAATGAGATAAGGAGGCGTTCGGTGAGGGGTGTGCCACAGCCTGAATTTGCCTGCGATTGTGGATGTTTGCATGTGTGTAGTCAGTGTGGTGCATATGTGTGTTTTAGACTAGTAACCAGTTTTTTTGAAGGATTTTGAAAATGAAGCCATCTTTTGATATTGATAGTTGATTTTTTTTTGAGGGCGGAGGTGTCACAAAGCTGGTCCCTTTTTTCTAAAAGCTGTTCCTTTTCTCAAGGATACTGCATCCTTGGTTTTTTTTTTCAGAGGGGTCATAAACCGCTGAGACTCCGAACTGACTGGTGTGGTACAGAGATGAAAGGCCTTTTGTTTTATACGATGAGGCCAAATCTTTTATGTTTTTAAAGATAACCTGTATAAATCAAGGGGGCGTGGCCAGCTCTCCAGCTGAGCAGTTCAGTTCAGAAGTTAAGATTGAGTCAGTTTAGCTGTGGGTTGTGAGGAAACAAGTTGCTAAACTCTCTCTCCTTCTGCCCTTCTAACTTCAACCTGTAAGCCTTTGTTTCTGTAATGGAAAATTAACATTTATTGTGAAATCTATAAAAGCATAGGAAAACAAAGAAGTAAGGGCCTGACTTTACAAAGTATTGCAGACAGACAGAAAAAATGTAAAGTTAAACCGGCTTAACTGCAGACATACAAGGCCAGTAAACTACCATATCAATAGTCAAGGAATGAAAAAAACAACACCATATATGGAAAGGAACTCAAATGTTCCAGGCCCATGGCCTTGAGGCGTTGATAATGAGAAGAGCATTGTGGTATAAAGGGAATATGTGAAAGCTATCAGGAGCCTCTTCCATGAGGTATCTTGCCAATTTATCGAGTCCCCTGCAGAGGTTAAAAATAAACTTTTTCTTTGCTCTTGCTAGCATTTGAGTCAAGTCAAATTAATTTCCACAACAGTGTCATTGTTACTCTGTTGTTAAGGGGGTTTGTTTATTGAGACTTTTGTGCATATTTGGAACAGCATAATGAAGTTAGTTTAGGATTGTGAGAGTTCTGTAGGGGTTCTTTATTCTGTTCTTCATGTTTAATTCCATAATTGTGTGAATAAATTTTTTGTCTGTTTTAAAACCTGGTAGTCAACCTAGCTAACCTAGCCCACGTAATTTTCACTGTGTACTTACTGAAACAAATTGCAAAGTTACGGTCTGGGGCTGCCTGTTTAAGATTGTTTTGAGGGGTCTGGCCTAGTCCGTAACAGGAGGCAAAGCAGAAAGTCATCTCAAAGAAGAAGAAATATATTAAGGGAGGATGAGGCAAACATGGATGACAAGGAAAGTCAGAGACAGCGAACAAGCGAAAGAAAAAGCATATACAATGTGGTGAGGATTAGCGGGAAGCCAGAGGATTGGGAAAACCAGCAGAGGGTAACTAGAAAAGCAAGAGTGGCTGGAAGATGAAGTTGAGGGTAAGCTAACTAGTGATATAAAACAGGATTGCAAGAGTATTTTTATATATCTACAAGGTAAGACAGAGGGAAGTGTGGACATTGGACAGCTGGAAAATGAAGCTGGGAAAGTAGGGAAAGGGAACAAAGAAGGTGGAGGAACTGAACAGGTGCTTTGCATCAGTTTTCACAGTGGAAGGCACCAGAGCTTCAAGAGAGTCGGGGGCAGAGGTGAGTGTGATGGCCATCACTAAGGCGAATGTACTGGGGAGGCTGAAAAGTCTGAAGGTGGATAAATCACCTGGATCAGGTGGACTAAACATGTCGAAGAGTGTGGTGCTGGAAAAGCACAGTCAGTCAGGCAGCATCTGAGGAGCAGGAGAGTCGACTTTTCAGGCATAAGCCCTTCATCACGTCGAATCTCCTGCCCCTCGGATGCTGCCTGACTGGCTGTGCTTTTCCAGCACCACACTCTTCGACTCTGATCTCCAGCATCTGCAGTTTCTCCCAAGTGGACTACACCTCAGCGTTCTGAAGGAGATGGCTGAGGAGATTGTAAATGCATTGCTGGTGATTTTTTCAGGAATCACAGGAATCTGGCAAGGTTCTGGATGAGTGGAAAATGGTGCATGTTACACTTCTGTTTAAGAAAGGAAGGAGGCAGAAGACAGAAATTATAGACACTTAGCCTGATCTCTGTCATTGGCAAGAATTTGGAGTCCATTATTAAGGATGAGATTGCAGAGTTCCTCAAACTGTGTGATCAAAGTAGGGCTGAGTCAGCATGGGGCTTCATCAAGGGAAGGTTATGCCTGATAAAGCTGTTCGAATTGTTTGCAGAGGTAATGAGCAAGCTGGAAAGAGGAGAACCAGTGGATGCAATCGCCTTGGATTTTCAGAAGGTCTTTGTCAAGATCCAAAGTTTGGTAGAAGATTTGTCAAGGTGCTGCACAGGAGGTTGCTAAAAAAGATAAGAGCCTGTTGTGTTAGGGGCAATGTACTGGATGGAGGATTGGCTGACTGAACGCAGGCAGTAGGGGTTGTTACAGACCAGACAAAATCCCCTTCAAATATATCTAGGAGATAGCCTAGACCTTCACTTTTACCTAATTTAAAGGCAAGCTTGTAAAGATTGTGCAGTCAATCACATTTGACCAAGTATGGAGCCCTAACAAAACTGGAGTCAAAGGGAATCAGGGGTAAAACTCTCTACATGTTCGAGTCACACCTGACACAAAATAAGGTGTTAGTGGTTGTTGGAGGTCCATCACCTCAGCTCCAGGTGATCTCTGGAGAAGTTTCTCAGGGTAGAGCCTTTGGCGCAACTACCTTCAGCTGCTTCATCAACCGTTTAGAAGGCATCTGGATGGGTATATGAATAGGAAGGGTTTAGAAAGATATGTGCCAAGTCCTGGCAAATGGGACTAGATTAGGTTGGGATAACTGATCGGCGTGGACGAGTTGGACCAAAGGGTCTGTATCCGGGCTGTACATCTCTATGACTCTAAGTGTAAGGTGCTGTGTTCCAGATGTAATTCAAATGCTTACCCTAGTTATCTTTAAGCAAAACACTTTACTAAGACACTGGATGTCAATGGAGTTGCAACACAGAGAGAGAGCACCGGCAGCTCAAGGTGGTCAGATAGGGAACAGGCAGCTCAAGGTGGTCAGGGAGGGAACAGGCATCGCGAGGCAGTGAGACAGGGAACAGGCAGCTCAAGGTGGTCAGGGAGGGAACAGGCAGCTCAAGGTGGTCAGGGAGGGAACAGGCATCACGAGGCAGTGAGGCAGGGAACAGGCAGCTCAAGATGGTCAGATAGGGAACAGGCATCACGAGGCAGTGAGGCAGGGAACAGGCAGCTCAAGGTGGTCAGATAGGGAACAGGCATCGCGAGGCAGTGAGACAGGGAACAGGCAGCTCAAGGTGGTCAGGGAGGGAACAGGCAGCTCAAGGTGGTCAGGGAGGGAACAGGCATCACGAGGCAGTGAGGCAGGGAACAGGCAGCTCAAGATGGTCAGATAGGGAACAGGCATCGCGAGGCAGTGAGGCAGGGAACAGGCAGCTCAAGGTGGTCAGGGAGGGAACAGGCATCACGAGGCAGTGAGGCAGGGAACAGGCAGCTCAAGATGGTCAGATAGGGAACAGGCATCGCGAGGCAGTGAGACAGGGAACAGGCAGCTCAAGGTGGTCAGATAGGGAACAGGCATCGCGAGGCAGTGAGACAGGGAACAGGCAGCTCAAGGTGGTCAGATAGGGAACAGGCATCGCGAGGCAGTGAGACAGGGAACAGGCAGCTCAAGGTGGTCAGATAGGGAACAGGCATCGCGAGGCAGTGAGACAGGGAACAGGCAGCACAAGGTGGTCAGATAGGGAACAGGCATCGCGAGGCAGTGAGACAGGGAACAGGAGCACAAGGTGGTCAGATAGGGAACAGGCATCGCGAGGCAGTGAGACAGGGAACAGGCAGCACAAGGTGGTCAGATAGGGAACAGGCATCACGAGGCAGAGAGAGAGGGAACAGGAGCACAAGGTGGTCAGATAGGGAACAGGCATCACGAGGCAGTGAGAGAGGGAACAGGAGCACAAGGTGGTCAGATAGGGAAGAGGCTTCGCAAGGCAGTGAGACAGGGAACAGGCAGCACAAGGTGGTCAGGGAGGGAACAGGCAACACAAGGCAGTGAGACAGGGAACAGGCATCACGAGGCAGTGAGACAGGGAACAGGCAGCACAAGGTGGTCAGGGAGGGAACAGGCAACACAAGGCAGTGAGACAGGGAACAGGCATCACGAAGCAGTGAGTAAGGGAACAGGCAGCACAAGGTGGTCAGATAGGGAACAGGCATCACGAGGCAGTGAGACAGGGAACAGGCAGCACAAGGTGGTCAGATAGGGAACAGGCATCACGAGGCAGTGAGACAGGGAGCAGGCAGCACAAGGTGGTCAGGGAGGGAACAGGCATCGCGAGGCAGTGAGGCAGGGAACAGGCATCACAAGGTGGTCAGATAGGGAACAGGCATCACGAGGCAGTGAGACAGGGAACAGGCAGCACAAGGTGGTCAGATAGGGAACAGGCATCACGAGGTAGTGAGACAGGGGACAAGCAGCACAAGGTGGTCAGGGAGGGAACAGGCAGCACAAGGTGGTCAGATAGGGAACAGGCATCACAAGGCAGTGAGACAGGGAACAGGCAGCACAAGGTGGTCAGATAGGGAACAGGCATCACGAGGCAGTGAGATAGGGAACAGACAGCACAAGGTGGTCAGGGAGGGAACAGGCATCACGAGACAGTGAGCCAGGGAACAGGCAGCACAAGGTGGTCAGGGAGGGAACAGGCATCACGAGACAGTGAGACAGGGAACAGGCATCTTGAGGCAGTGAGCCAGGGAACAGGCAGCACAAGGTGGTCAGGGAGGCAACAGGCATCACGAGGCAGTGAGACAGGGAGCAGGCAGCACAAGGTGGTCAGGGAGGGAACAGGCATCGCGAGGCAGTGAGGCAGGGAACAGGCATCACAAGGTGGTCAGATAGGGAACAGGCATCACGAGGCAGTGAGACAGGGAACAGGCAGCACAAGGTGGTCAGATAGGGAACAGGCATCACGAGGCAGTGAGACAGGGAACAGGCAGCACAAGGTGGTCAGATAGGGAACAGGCATCACGAGGCAGTGAGACAGGGAACAGGCAGCACAAGGTGGTCAGATAGGGAACAGGCATCACGAGGTAGTGAGACAGGGGACAAGCAGCACAAGGTGGTCAGGGAGGGAACAGGCAGCACAAGGTGGTCAGATAGGGAACAGGCATCACGAGGCAGTGAGACAGGGAACAGGCAGCACAAGGTGGTCAGATAGGGAACAGGCATCACGAGGCAGTGAGATAGGGAACAGACAGCACAAGGTGGTCAGGGAGGGAACAGGCATCACGAGACAGTGAGACAGGGAACAGGCAGCACAAGGTGGTCAGGGAGGGAACAGGCATCACGAGACAGTGAGACAGGGAACAGGCATCTTGAGGCAGTGAGCCAGGGAACAGGCAGCACAAGGTGGTCAGGGAGGCAACAGGCATCACGAGGCAGTGAGACAGGGAGCAGGCAGCACAAGGTGGTCAGGGAGGGAACAGGCATCGCGAGGCAGTGAGGCAGGGAACAGGCATCACAAGGTGGTCAGATAGGGAACAGGCATCACGAGGCAGTGAGACAGGGAACAGGCAGCACAAGGTGGTCAGATAGGGAACAGGCATCACGAGGCAGTGAGACAGGGAACAGGCAGCACAAGGTGGTCAGATAGGGAACAGGCATCACGAGGCAGTGAGACAGGGAACAGGCAGCACAAGGTGGTCAGATAGGGAACAGGCATCGCGAGGCAGTGAGACAGGGAACAGGCAGCACAAGGTGGTCAGATAGGGAACAGGCATCGCGAGGCAGTGAGACAGGGAACAGGAGCACAAGGTGGTCAGATAGGGAACAGGCATCGCGAGGCAGTGAGACAGGGAACAGGCAGCACAAGGTGGTCAGATAGGGAACAGGCATCACGAGGCAGTGAGAGAGGGAACAGGAGCACAAGGTGGTCAGATAGGGAACAGGCATCACGAGGCAGTGAGAGAGGGAACAGGAGCACAAGGTGGTCAGGGAGGGAACAGGCAACACAAGGCAGTGAGACAGGGAACAGGCATCACGAAGCAGTGAGTAAGGGAACAGGCAGCACAAGGTGGTCAGATAGGGAACAGGCATCACGAGGCAGTGAGACAGGGAACAGGCAGCACAAGGTGGTCAGATAGGGAACAGGCATCACGAAGCAGTGAGTAAGGGAACAGGCAGCACAAGGTGGTCAGATAGGGAACAGGCATCGCGAGGCAGTGAGACAGGGAACAGGCAGCACAAGGTGGTCAGATAGGGAACAGGCATCGCGAGGCAGTGAGACAGGGAACAGGAGCACAAGGTGGTCAGATAGGGAACAGGCATCGCGAGGCAGTGAGACAGGGAACAGGAGCACAAGGTGGTCAGATAGGGAACAGGCATCACGAGGCAGTGAGAGAGGGAACAGGAGCACAAGGTGGTCAGACAGGGAACAGGCATCACGAGGCAGTGAGACAGGGAACAGGCAGCACAAGGTGGTCAGGGAGGGAACAGGCAACACAAGGCAGTGAGACAGGGAACAGGCATCACGAAGCAGTGAGTAAGGGAACAGGCAGCACAAGGTGGTCAGATAGGGAACAGGCATCACGAGGCAGTGAGACAGGGAACAGGCAGCACAAGGTGGTCAGATAGGGAACAGGCATCACGAGGCAGTGAGACAGGGAGCAGGCAGCACAAGGTGGTCAGGGAGGGAACAGGCATCGCGAGGCAGTGAGGCAGGGAACAGGCATCACAAGGTGGTCAGATAGGGAACAGGCATCACGAGGCAGTGAGACAGGGAACAGGCAGCACAAGGTGGTCAGATAGGGAACAGGCATCACGAGGTAGTGAGACAGGGGACAAGCAGCACAAGGTGGTCAGGGAGGGAACAGGCAGCACAAGGTGGTCAGATAGGGAACAGGCATCCCGAGGCAGTGAGACAGGGAACAGGCAGCACAAGGTGGTCAGATAGGGAACAGGCATCACGAGGCAGTGAGATAGGGAACAGACAGCACAAGGTGGTCAGGGAGGAAACAGGCATCACGAGACAGTGAGACAGGGAACAGGCAGCACAAGGTGGTCAGGGAGGGAACAGGCATCACGAGACAGTGAGACAGGGAACAGGCATCTTGAGGCAGTGAGCCAGGGAACAGGCAGCACAAGGTGGTCAGGGAGGCAACAGGCATTGCAAGGCAGTGAGAGAGGGAACAGGCAGTCAAATAGATTGTCTCAGATGTGATTTTAGCAGCAGAGAGAGAACCCAAGTCTTTAGCTGTAACAGCTTCCATGTCCAACTTCAAAACCCCCAACAACTGCTGAAAGCTAAACTAAAGCCCTGGTTCTGTAGGAATCTGACTCCACCCAGTCAGGCTGCTTCTATTGTTACAGCTTTGAAATAAACCTGAAGCCTCACAAGCTGTTTACTTTATTGGCTTGGAAGAGACAGCTCAGCTCAAAATCGCTGCTTTAAAAAAAAGAGAACAGAATACACTTCCTAAAGCCATAGTATCGTCACAGGGTAAAAGGCTTTTTCTCAGGATGGCATTAGTGGAGTTCTGCAGGGGTTAGTGTTGCGGCCACAATAGTTCACGTTATACATTAATGATCTGGATGAAGGAACTGAGGACATTGTTACTAAGTTTGAACATGTCATAAAGTTAGTGGAGGAATGGGTAGAGTTGAGGAAGTGGAGAGAGTGCAAAAGGACTTGGTAAAAACAATGACTGCAGATGCTGGAAACCAGATTCTGGATTAGTGGTGCTGAAAGAGCACAGCAATTCAGGCAACATACTGCTCTTTCAGCACCACTAATCCAGAATGCAGAAGGACTTGGACAGTCTGGGAGAGTGGAAAAATAGTGATAGATGGAATACAGTGTGGGAACATGTAAGGTTATGCACTTTGGTAGGAAGTATAACAGCATAGATTATTTTCTAAATAGGGAAAGGCTTTGGACATCTGAATCTCAAAGGGATTTGCCAATCCCAGTGTAAACATCTTTTTATCTCTCCAAATATGTGCAGTTTAGGTGATGTTAAATTACCTTGTAATGTTCAGGGTTGTGCAAGCTTGGTGGTTTAGCCATGGGGTATGCAGGGTTACAGGGATAGGGCAGGGAGGTGAGTCTGGGTGGGGTGCTCTTTGGAGGGTCAGTATGGACTTGTTGGGCTGAATGGCCTGTTTCTACACTGTAGGGATTCTATGATTATTGTCACGTGTATTCCAGTACAGGAATACAGGAGTACAATGTCGCCATTCCCAGCACCATCTTAGCTACAAATGTTCTCAGGTACAACGCAGAAAAATAAAGAAATAAAGTTAAAAGTTCAACATTACAGTCCTTCTTAAGAGTTTAGCTATGCTGGGCCCACACTCCCCACGAGATCTCAATCACTTCTATGCTGAGCTTGATGTAGAGTATATTTTGTCTTAGAGTATATTTTACTGTCATTTTCAGTTCAAACATTTTCACAGTTTGCACTTGATTTTATTTTTGTTTGTTGTGTGTGTGCAGGTGTGAGACACAGTGAGAGACACAAGGTGCACAAATCTTTATTCAGTTTCCACCACCAGGAAGATAGGAAACACCCGAGTGGCCAGTGACAAGGTGCACCCTTCACATCAAAGGGTAATGCTGTGTGATCAAACAGTGAAGGGGTGGGCAGGGATTAAATCAAAATAGAGTTGTAGGGGGTAGTAAAGCACTCCACTCCCTGCGGTGCAACACCTCTCCCTTAAATTCTCGAGGGTGTTGGTAGACACCGCATGCTCCTTCTCCAGGGACACCCAGGCTCTGACAGACCCGTGGAAGAGGGGCAGGCAATCAGCCATAACGATCTCCTCCATGACCCACTGCCTGGACCTGTTTATAACCAGTTTGGCCAGGCGCAGGAGCAGACCCACGAGGAGATCCTCTGATCTACCCTCCCTCCCTCCCTCCCCCACCCCAAAGATCAGGAGCATGGGGCTAAAGTGCAACCAGAAACAGAGGAGAAGTTTGCACATGAGAAGGAGATCAAAGATCAATTGGCTATTCCTCATCAAGGAGTTGGTGATTCTGATTGGCTGCTGGGTTCAAAACTCATCCCGTGCTGCTTGGAATCTGATTGGACATGGCAGCTGATTGATTAATAAACAAGGGTAATTGGCTATCACTGATGATGTCATTGAATTTGTGCTTAATATCAGGGGTATAAATTCAAGTTTGAGGGCAGTGGGGGATTGCATATAGTTGGTGTCAAGCTTTAGTGTGTGCTAGTTATTGTGGTTTGCTGGTGAAGTTCTCCCATTGATAAAATGGCCTCCCAGGTTTGTCAAAACTATCACCAGGATTGTGAAGCTGCTGTCAACAAGCAGATTAACCTGGAGCTCACTGCCTCCTATCTCTATCAGTCTTTGGTGAGTGTTGTCTGTTTTTAAAGTGACTTGATGCAGTTAGAGATATATATAAACATTACTTTTGTATATTAAGCTCTCTTTGGTTTTGTTTTGGATAGTCTAATTTCAATGATTGGGTTTGATTTTTCAGCTGCAGAACTGAACTGCTTTTGTCACACAAAGATCTGTTTTATAAATAAAATGTCACTTGAAATAAGTGACTTTTGAGCTGTTGTAGCAGGTAGAAAACAAATCTGTTAAAACTGTTTTTAAACAAACTCTTAATTAGCAATTGGTTGAAGGATGTGAAGAGAAAGCAGGTTAAAAGTGAGCATATCAGCCATGACTGGTGAAGCAGATGTGATGGGCCAAATGGCCTACTTCAGTTCCTTCATCTTATGAACATGAGCTCTAAACTAAGTAGTTTGAATATCTGCATAGGTGACAGTGGTGATAGACTTCAGTGTTGGAATAACTCACTGGCCAGACCCTGTAGGACTGGCCATTTGGGTGTTTCCTTTCTTCCTGGTGGTGGAAATTGAATAACCACTTGTATACCTGTTGTCTTTTATGGTGTCTCTCTCCTGCATACACAAGACATTTTTCAGTTTGCAATTTTTGAACTGAAAATGACAGTAAAACATATGAAGACCAAACCTACTCTAGATTTGGTATTTTCCAAAGCTTGCTATAATTTAATATTAATGAGAAAATTGATATTCATTCCACAATCTGAGCTTCCAAAGCTGAGGAAATACTAAAGACAGCTCAAAGGTTCACATGTATGAACTGAGGCAGAGTTCTAAAACATGGGGAAACTTGTGCTTTTGTATCCAGGTGCACATTGATCTGGATGCCAAATATAATCCTAGCATTGGGCCTTGTGGTCATAGGATTGCCAGGCTTTCCAACTTCTGAAAAGGGGTGCATTCCTTCAAAACAAGGATATGAGCTATTTTCAGCAAGGATAGCATCTTCCTGTTTGGAAATGTTTTGAAGTAGCACAAGAAAAAGCAACTTGAGTGATAATGAAGTTAACCTGATTTATGGGAGGAAAGTGCAGGGAATGTAATTTCCTGTTTTGAGACAGGACTGTGATGGGTTGAATCCTTCTAAACTATAACCATGAAAGTTTGTTCTCTCTTCATAAAACTTGGCAGGTTGTTCTGTAGCTATCTTAACCAGTTTATTGGCATAATGTCCCCTCTGTGTAGTTGGATAGGATGTGAGTGAGAAGACTTCAGATAAAGTTCTGTCATGGTTAATCTTTAATCCATTCTCTGGGTCTGACTGGACAATCTCCAAGACTGTCACATGACCATCTCCTTGAGTTCAGTGGGAGTTGGGCAATCTGAGAATGGTGACACCTGTTGGACAAACTGGGTGAACACAATAGCTCACTTGGGTTTCTAACTTTGCAGCTTTCTATCACTTGGACATGTATATCTCTAAACTATTGCAAATCTAAATAGTGTCTGTGCAAAAAGTGCTTCCTTTCAATCTCTTTGAATTGAAGGAATTTTGACACTTTCCTTCCCCCAGCTAGTCCTAATCTAGTAGTAACATACCTACTGCTTTAGTGTCTTTGATACTGAGTTGAATTATTGAAGCTTCCAGTGTTGTACTGGCCAGTTGTATCTTTAGTTAATGTTGCTCCTTCTCTTGCCCATCCTGCCACTTAGATGTTGCAAGATTAATCTTGCCCTAGACATTGATTGGACTGAATGTCTCAATTATTACTATTCTTTAAATTCTCAGGCAGTTGAATAGACTTTCTCCTAGGTGAATAACCCCACTTTTTGGAATCATCCAAGATCTTGTTTTTTTCAATCTGAGGAAAGTGGGTATTGACTTGTTATAGAGTAATTCACTCTCCCAGACAGAGCTAGGAAAGGGCTGATTCCAGTTGTGAACTAGAATTTGGCCCAGTGATGTGTTAATGGGATGGAAATGGTTCTCTTTCAGATGTCGTACTTTGACCGGGATGATGTTGCCCTGCACCATTTCTCCCAGTTCTTCAAAGCTCAGTCCCAGGAGAAGCAGGAACATGCAGAGAAGCTGCTGAAATTCCAGAATCAGCGTGGAGGCAGAGTCCTCCTCCAGGATGTGAAGGTGGGAATGTTGGAGGGGGAGGAAATGACTGATCTCTTGATGTGGGGTCAAGCTAGTGACAGGATTTTCACTTTCTGAAGGGAAAGTTCTTCAGGTTTCACAATCTGTCTGATCTCTGTACTGATCTTCAGGATAGTGAAGGTGTTTAGCATGCTTTCCTTTATTGGTCAGTATTGAATCTAGGAGTCAGGTGGTCATGTTGTGCCTATGCAGTGTTAGTTAGGCCACTTTTGAACTATTGTGTGCAATTCTGGTCTCCTTACCATTGGTAGGACATTCAGAAACTTGAGTTCTGAAAAGGTTAGCAAGAATGCTGCCAGGTTTTCCCTCTAGGAAGAGGCTGGGGTATTCTCTGAAGCATCAGGGGCTGAGGGTGACCTTGCAGTTTATAAAGAGGGGCATGATAGGATAAATTTAGATGAGTCTAGCCCTAGAGGGCATAGGTTTAGGGTGAGGAGAAAGGTAAGGCGCCAAGGGCAACTCTTTCATGCAGAGGGTGGTGCATGTATGGAATGGACTGCCTGAGGAAGTGAAGGTAAGTATAATTCTACACTTAGAAGGTATCTGGATGGGTACATGAGTTGAGGGGGGAAAAGGGACTGGACTAATTTACCTAATCTGGTTGGCATGAATGAGTTGGACCAAAAGGTCTTTGTGCTGCACAACTCTAGCTCTGACACCATGTGGGTAAGAATGTCTCCCCCCTCATTGTGGGACTGATCCATCCTGACTTGCAAATTCTTTTACCTGTCCCATAACCCCATGGTAAAGAACACATTGACCTTTCCTGGGCTTTGTGCTTCATTGACCCCAGTACCAAACAAATTGCTAGAAGAACCCCTCTGGTTTGACGCTCTATATGGGGAGAGTTAACACTGAATCCTGTTAACTTTCAGAATTTGTGAACTCAACCTGAAACAGCTGGTTGTTCTGATCCTTAACTGTCCTTTGTTTCCATGTTTCAGAAGCCAGAGAGGGATGAGTGGGGTAACGGTCTGCAGGCAATGCAGGTTGCCCTGGATCTGGAGAAGAATGTGAACCAGAGTTTGTTGGATCTACACCAACTCGCCACTGCCCACTCTGACCCTCATGTAAGCTTCACCTCTTCATTCTCATCACTGCCAAACCCTCAGGGCAACACCTCACTGGCCTGATCACTGAAGACCCATTAGAGAACCACCACAGTCTTGTCCTGAATAACTACACTCTATCCTTGTAAATAAGGATACTAAATGAACAATATGAAATACTGCTTGACATTTAAAACTAAAGTCAATTTCATTGACTGGAGCTGCCTCTAAAGAATAGTCTTCTGAGCTCTCGCTTGAAGATTCAAGCCCTAAGCCAGAGCCATGCACGGACTGTTGTACTACAGGACCCTGTCTCCTTCCTCAGAAGGAATTGCTCTCCCTTTGGCCAGGTTCCAGAGGGCATTACTCCCTCCATGTTCTCACCTGTTTCATGGCAAAATCTCACCTCACTTGTAGGAGCTTGCTATGCTTCCTAACTATACTTTCCTATTAGCATTATCTTGGTGACTACAGTCCAAATATCCCTTGCACCATACTACTATTCACCTTTTGAGTTTGCCTCTTTAAACACTCCTCCCTGTCAACTCTTTAGCATGTTCAGTGGTCCAACTTGGAATAACTAAATGTAATTTTTGACATGAGGCAGAAAACAGCATGAATATTGGAGAATCTTCTGGATAGAAACTCTTGTAATGTGTGTCTGCCTTCCTTCCAGCTGTGTGACTTCCTGGAGACTCACTATTTGGATGAGGAGGTTGAGATCATCAAGCGACTTGCGGACTACATCACCAACCTGAAGCATCTGGGAGCCCCTGAGAATGGGCTGGGAGAGTACCTGTTTGACAGGCTCTCACTGGAGGACAGCAGTTAGTGGGGCCTTTGACATCCATCTCTTTATCTGCTTCATTCCAAAGCTGATCCTAGAAATGTGTAACAAAGAAATAGCTGTATTGGATCACTTGACAATAAAAATCTGACCTTGTCTAACACTTGCTATTTTGATCAGCTGGCTACTTAAACATCACACGTGACTTATTGGAGTGATCACACTGGGTTCTCTTGATTTTTAGAGGGTGAACAAGTTTTTGTGCCTTTTTAGGAAGTGCTGACTTGGTGGGAATAAGATTTATGGTACTGCAGTCTTAATAGTGAAATCACCTGAAGGAAGGTGTAGGGGAATTAAATTACAGCTTGCATCCCATTAAAGGGCTTTTTGTGTACTGAGACAGTGAAAAGCTTGCTGCTATACAAGCAGATCATAGTAAACAAGGATGTAAAGATCAAAAAGTCTTCTACCATAAGACTATAGTGTGCAGGATGTGCACTAGACCAAATTAGCATTATTTGGCCTCTGCTTAGCATCTGACTTTCTGTGAGTGCTTTTTGGCAAAATGCAGAGGAAAGGTACCATCTGTTCCTGGGCTGGAACTACATTCCAATCCTACATTTGACACCTGACTTACTTGCTCCCAGTGAGCTGGGAGAGATCCCAAATGGTTTGAAACTTTTCAACTGTGCTGAATAGTGGATCTCTCCCTTGCCACTGCCCTAAATTGAACATGTTCTACTGTTGAATTCACTTACACTGTGGAATTAGTCAATTCTGTGGGCTTTAAAAACCTCAGATGGCCTGGATGATGGATCCGGTTAAGAACACTGGACACCAGCATAAAAGGGGCAAATGTAGCTGCAGGTTCATCCCACATTTGTATGAATGCTGGGGGGGAAGTTTTAGTGACTATAGAAGGTTAGTGTTTAAATTATTACCCTCTGATTGTAATTCCTGGTTTGCTCCCAGTACCAACTCCCAAGGAGGGAAGGGGGTGAAAGAGTTACTTCAATGGCTGGAGAAGACCTGATATGTTCAGGGTCTTGGCTCATTGGGATTATTTTCTGGGACTGGAACCAGAGTGAAGGAAAGAACCATTTGTTACACAAGGTGCACTCAATTGGTTTAGACAGAGTACCACACCAAAATTTAAAAAAAAAAAACACCCACAACTCAGTTTGAGCCTAATAGACTCTAACCTGACTGGGGTTAGAAGTGTTGATGCTCACAAGAGCCGCCCCCCCCCCCCCCCCCCCCCAAGTTGATTTGGAGCAGGCCAAGCCTCTTCCAAATATAGCCAGGAGATGATCTGCAGCTTAATGTTTATCTTCTTTAAAAGCAAGTGTAAGGTGCTATGTTCTGGATTTGATTGGTTACACTACCCTCTTTAAGCAAAGCATCCTTACCTTTACCCTACAGTTAAGATACAAACAAGAATCATTGCATTGGAGCACTTAACAGAATAAGAGTATTTAACTTTTAAACACTAATTCCAATCTAGTGACATGCCACAAAACCACCCATGACAAAGTCAGTCAAATATAATGTCTCATGATTCTGGTAGCAAACAGAGAACTCAAACCTTTAGCTGGAACAGTGTGATGTTGCAGCTTTCACATTCCTTTTCTCTTTCCACCCCCCTGCGCCCAAAATAACTGCTGAAAGCTAAGCTAACTGGTTCTGTGAGAGCCTGACTTCACCCAGTCAGGCTGCTTCTAATGTTACAGCTTTTTCAAAAGCTCAAGGCCTCACCAGCTGTTTCCCATATTGGCTTGGAAGAGACAGTTCAATACCAATGACTCAAAGCCTCTCTTCTGGAAAAAAAGGACAAAATGCATCTCTCAAAGCCATAGTATCATCACAAGATAAAGAGCTTTCTTCAGGAAGGCACCTAGTGAAGTTCTGTAGATGTCAGTGTTGAGGCCACAATTGTTCACATTATACATTAACACTCTGGCTAAAGGAACTGAGGGCACTATTACTAAATTTGCGTCTGATCTAAAGATAGATGAACAGATGGGTAGTGTTGAGGAAGTGGGGAGGCTGCAGAATGACTTGGACAGGCTGGGAGAGTAGAAAAAAGTGATAGATGGAATACAGTGTGGGAACATGTGAGGGTATGCACTTTGGTGTGAAGTATAGAGGATCAGATTCTTTTCTAAATAGGGAAAGGCTTTGGAAATCTGAATCTCAATGGGATTTGCCAATCTTTGTGTAAACATCTTTCCCTCTCTCCAAAGCTGTGCAGGTTTGGTGAATTAGCCATGCTAAATTTCCCTGTAGTGTCCAGGGATGACCAGTCTAGGTGGATTAGCCATAGGAAATGCATGGTTACAGGGATAGGGCAGGGCACTGGGTCTGGATCAGATGCTCCTCAGAGTCAGTGCAGACTCAATGGGCTGAATGGCCTCTTTCCACACTCTAGGGATTCTATGATTCTCTCCCATGAGAGTGAAGCCCTACGGTCCAGTGGGACTATGGTAACTTCATTTGTCCACTCACACAAATTGCCCAAATCACACTGAAGCATCTCTGCATCCTCCTCACAGCTCACCCTCCCACCCAGGCCTGTGCCATCTGCAAACTTAGAGGTACTACAATTAATTTCCTCATCGAAGTTACTCATACATGTTGTAAATAGCTGGACTCCAGGCACTAATACTGCAGTACCCCATTTGTCACTGGCTGCCACTCAGAAAAACACCTGTTCCAACTCCTACCCTTTGTTTCCTGTCTGCCGACCAGTTCCCTATCCAGGTCAGTACATTAGCATTAACCCAATGCACAATAATACCTTTGAGAGGTCAGTAAAGGCACACATTAACTCCAGCCTCCCAGATTTCCCTGATCTGCTACAATCCGCCAACCATCACAACAGGTCCATGCCAGATGCCATCTCCCTGACCCAACACTGATCCCTGGAACATCTGAATGACAAGGACACCTATATCTGGCTCCTATTTATTAACTTTAGTTCCAGCTTCAACACCACAATTCCATCACAACTCATCTCCAAACTCCTAGAGCTAGGACTCTGCTCCCCACTCTGCAACTCAACTTCCTGACCCACAGACTGCAATCAGTAAGGGTAGAGCTACTAGACCTCCTCTTTAACACTGATGCCTTGCAAGGCTGAGCACTTACTGTACTCCTTATACACTCAGGACTGTGCAACAAACACTATATTGGACAGACAGGCAGGAAACTAGCGACCTGGATACACGAGCATCAACCAGCCACCAAAAGACGTGACCAACTGTCACTAATATCCACCCACAGAGACAACAAGGAACGCCAATTCAACTGGGAATATACATCCATCCTGGGACAGGCTAAACAAAGACACACATGGTAATTCCTACAGGCCTGACATTTGAACCGGAACTCCATCATAAACACATCGATTTGGATCCGATTTACCAATCTCTCAGAAAAAGAACCGGAAATGATATCACCCACCACAACAGACCAGGACACATAAATAGAATTCAGGACATTATACCAGCACCACACCAGAGGCTCAGTGATGATGTAACCTGGCATGGTGATGAAACATCTGAGAACAAACCTTCCAGCTCAGCGAGCAAACTTGTAGAATGTAAAGCGGAGTGGCCAGCTCTCCCAGCTCAGCTTTTCTCTGGTTTGGTTTGGGCTTTAGCCGTAGTGTTGAAGAAGCTGCTGGACCCAGAGAAGCAGGTTCAGGGGTATTCTCTCTCTCTCTCTCTCTCTGACTTCTCTCCTATAAGAATCCGTGTTTGATTTTACCTTTTGTGCCAAGGGGTGTTTATGGGGATCGTTGCAAGTATTTGGAACAGCATCTTTAAGTTGGGATAATCTGTTGGGTTTTCATATGGGTTAAGTTATTTGGTATTCTGTTCTCTTTAGTTTGTGTTTCATTCAGTAATCTTGTAAATCAAATCTGTTTTGTTTAAAACTAAGTGGTTTGACCAACTGCATCTCTCCTGGAATATCCGCTGTACACCTACTTAAAACAACAGGCAAAGTTAGAGTCTGGGCTACTTTCTTGAAATGTTTTGAAGGGGTTTGGCCTGGCCTATAACACAGTCCATCATGAAAACCAGCCTTCCATCCACTGACTCCATCTATTCTTGCCTCAGGAAAGCAGCCAACGAGATCAAAAATGTTTCCTACCCCAGTTGTACTCTCTTCCACCCTCTTCTTTCAGGCTGAAGATACAAAAGTTTGAAAACCCATATCAACAGATTTAAGGACAGCTTCTTCCCAGCTGTTGATATTATGAATAAACCTCTTATACATTAGAGTTGATCTTTCTCTGCACCTTCTCTGTAGCTCAAACATTATATTCTGCATTCTATTCTATTACCCTGATGTACTTGTGTAAGGTATGATTTGTTTGGATAGCACACAGTACAATAGTTTTCACTGTATCTCAGTATGTGTGACAATAATAAATCAATAAAATCAAAAAGTTTTATCATTAAGTGTTTTTATTGTTATTTTCAGTTCAAACATTTTCACAGTTTGCACTTGAGAAGGAGATCAAAGGTCAATCAGCAATTTCTCATTGTTGATTCTGATTGGTTCCTGGGTCCAAATCACATCCTGTGCTGACTGGAACCTGATTGGACATGGCAGCTGAATGATTAATGAACAGGAGTGATTGGCTATCACTGATGATGTCATTGAATTGCTGCTAAATTCCAAGGGTATAAATTCAAGTTCCATGGCAATGGGTTATTGGTTGTAGTTGGTGTTAGATTTTTTTTTAAAAGCGTGAGGGAGGTGCTTGTGTGTTTTGGTGTCTACTTTGGCTAAATGGCCTCCCAGGTTTGTCAAAACTATCACCAGGATTGTGAAGCTGCTGTCAACAAGCAGATTAACCTGGAGCTCACTGCCTCCTATCTCTATCAGTCTTTGATAAGTGTATTTTTTTTATTTTGTCTCTGTTTTAAGGGGCTTCTCTTAGGAAGTAAACTTCCCCTGACAATATGGGAAAATGTAGGGAATTGAAACTAGTTCTAATATGAGCCCAACCATGCTGGGCTGAATGATATCCCTCTCTACTAATGTTGAAATTTTTGTTTTTCATCTAGCCTTGATCTATAGTATGTTGTTTTTGTCGCTGTCTTAAACCACTCAGCAAATGGAGCTAATACTAATGATGTCCCATATGTAATGGATGGAAAGTGCTGTCTGTTAGTCTGTAACACACTCTCTGGATGTTACTGACCAGTGCAATTCCTTGGGTCTGTCCTTTAAATTATCTCCCTGTACTGGTTTAATGGGAGTTTAGTCACTCATGTTGAGGAGATGGAGATATCTATTGGACAAGCTGGGTAAAGGCAGCAGCTGTCATTAATCCTACAGTTAAATCATAAAATCAGAAACCCATTACTTCATCATAGAGATGTACAGTGTGGAAACAGATCCTTTTGGTCCAATGTGTCCATGTTGACCAGATATCCCGTCCCAATCTAATCCCATTTGCTGATACCAGTTGTACATCTCTTGATTTCCTCTACTTTGTTACATCCCCTGGGCAAATTACTTGTTCATTTGGTGTCATGCTGCTCTTCAGCCCCTCAAATGTCAAACTGAGGAGCTAGGGCAAAAGAAAAATCGGACAACCTCCCTTAATGACGACTGCCAAAGGCTCTGACATTATGAACTGGTTCGAGAGGTTAGTGATGGCACACATCAACTCCAGCCTCCCAAAATGCCTCTACCTGCTGCAATTCAGCAAACATCGTAACAGGTCCATGCCAGACACCACCTCCCTGACCTTGCACTGAACCCTGGAACATCTGGATGACAGGGACACCTCCATCCGGCTCTGTTTTTTTTTGACACAAAAACAGAAGCCACTAGAACAGCTTAGCAGGTCTGAGGAAGGTCCCTATACCTGAAACGTTAACTCCAATTTCTCTTCACAGATGCTGCCAGCTTGCTGAGCTTTTCCAGCAACTTCTGTTCTTGTTTCTGACTTACAGCATCTGCAGTTCTTTCGGTTTTTATTTATTGGCTTTAGCTCCACCTTCGACACCATAATTCCATCCAAACTCCTATCCAACCAATCCAAGGTTTTGGGACTCTGCAACTGGGTCCTTGACTTCCTGACCCACAGACTGCAATCAGTAAGGATCGGCTACTACACCTCCTTCACGCTAATCCTCAACACCAGTGACCTGCAAAACTGTACACTCAACGCCCCCCCCCCCTTACTATACTCCTTATACACTCTCAACTGTGTGGCCCAATTCAGCTCTAACTCTTTCACAAGTTTGCTGATGACGCAGCCATAGTGAGTTGGATCTCCAACAACAAATGGAAGGAGATAGAGCGCTTGGTGGCATGGTGTAAAGATAACAATCTCTCCCTCACGAAGGAGCTGGTCATTAACTTCAGGAAGCAGAGTGGAGGACACATCCCTGGCTGGATTGAGGTTGAGGTGGAGTTGGTCAAGAACCTCCTGTTCCTAGGAGTAAATATCACCAACAATCTGTCCTGGTCCACCCACATGTTAAGGGACACCATTGCCTCCCTCCTCAGGAGGCGAAGGAAATTCGGCATGTCTGCAATGATTCTCTCTGATCTCTACAGATGTGCTGTACAGAGTATCCTATTCTGATCCATCACAGCATGGAATAGCAACGGCTCTGCCCAGAAATTAGAGTTGTGAACACAGCCTAGTCCATCACACATACCAGCCTTCCATCCATTGACTTCATATCCATATTCTTCCTGCTGTCTCCACGTTATCACTTTAAAAAGGTTATTTTGTCTGGGTTTTTTGAACAAGATGGTAAAGGTTGAAGAGGAGCCAGAGAGTCAAGGGAGCCTTTTTTTAATAAACACTCCCCTGTACAATAGAAAGGGAATAGCCAGTTCTCGGGTTTGCTAGTATTTAGCTGCAACACCCACAGGATGCGAGTACCAGAAGAGTTGCAAGCTTTGGTAAGTGATTCCGAACTGACTTACTCTGAAATCTCTCTGGGTGTTGTTCCCTCTAGCCTGTAAGAATCTTTCGATTTATCTTTTTTGCCCAAGGCTGTGTTTATGGGATGTTGCTGGATTGGAACAGTTAATTAGTTAAGTCGTTGTCTTGGATCAATTAAATTTTCCAATGGTTAAGTTATTCTAAATTCCACTTTCTTTTGTTCATGTTTCAACTGTAGTGTTTAAATAAATGGTTTGTTTAAAGCTGATTGGTTTGACCAATTGCATCAAACCTGGAACACTTACTTCACATCTGCCTTTAAAATAAGAAAACATTAGGGTCTAGGTTACCTTAAAATATTGAGAGGTCTGGCTTGGTCCATAGCATGGGAAAGCAATCACATAATCAGAGACCCCTCTCACCCCGGTTATACTCTCTTCCGTCATGCAGACGATATAAACATTCAACAACACGTACCAATAGATTCAAAAGCAGCCTCTTTCCCGCTGTTTTCAGACTTCTGAACAAACCTTTCATACATTAGAGTTGATCTTTCTCTGCACCTTCTCTGTAGCTGGAACACTATATTCTGCATTCTGTTCTTTTTACCTTGATGTACTTAAGGTATGACTTGTCCGGATAGCACGCAAAACTTTCAGTAGCTCAATACACTTGACAATAACATCCAATCAAAATTTTATCTTAAATTACATTTAATTGTCATTTACAGTTCAGATACTTTTACAATTTTCACTTTGGAAGGAAATCTAAAGTCAATCAGGAATTTCTCCTCGATGGATTGTTGATTCTGGTTCCTGGGTCCAACTCTCATCCTGTGCTACTTGGAATCTGATTAGACATGGCAGCTGATTAACTAACAATTGGTCATCACTGATGTCACTGAAGTGCTGCTTAATTCCCAGGGTATAAATTCAGGTTCATTAGCAGTGAGTGTTTCAATGTAGTTGGTTTTAGGCCCTCTTAGAGTGAGGGAAGTGGTTGTGTTTTAGTGGTGATTAGGAAAAAGTCTACTGTGGCCAAATGGATTCCCAGGTCTGTCAGAATTATCACCAGGATTGTGAAGCTGCTGTCAACAAGCAGATTAACCTGGAGTTCACTGCCTCCTATCTCTATCAGTCTTTGGTAAGTTTGTTTTTCTGGTTTAAAGTGGTGTCTATTATGAAGTAAACTTCACTTGAAGTGATGTGGGGGATTGTACCTTTAGTGTTCCTAGTCAGAGATGGCCCAACCATGATGGTCTGCATGATATCCTTCTGCACTAACATGGAAATTCTGTTTTTCCTTTCATCTAGACTTGATCTGTAGCTTGTTTGTTTGTTTTGTAGCTGTCTTAACCACTCATCAAATGGAGCTAATACTAATGATTACATTCCATATGTAATGGATGGAAAGTGCTGTCCATGTTAGTCTTTAACTCTCTCTCTCTCTCTCTCTCGATGTTACTGACTGGTGTAATTCCTTGGGCCTGTCCCCAGAGTATCTCTCTGTGCTGGTTTAATGGGAGTTTAGTCATCCCAGTTGAAGTGATGGAGACACCTATTGGACAAGCTGTGTAATAGCAGCAGCTGTCATTTAATCTCATTTGGGTTGCTGGTTTTTACAGCTTCCTATCACTGACTCAAATGTACAGCATGGAAACAGACCCTTTGGTCCAACTCCTCCATGCTGACTAGATATCCCAATCTGGTCCCACTTACTGATATCAGTTGTAAATCTCCTGACTGCTTCCTCTTTTACATTCCCTAGGCAAATTAATGTTGAATTGAAGGAATTATTAAATTTCTATGGTTCTAACCATTCTCATAGAACCCCACCAGGGTGGAAATAGGCCAACTGGACCAACCAGTCCACACCAACACTATATCCCACCCAGACCCATTCCTCTACTGTATTTCCCTGACTAATGCAACTAGCCTACACATCTCTGCATGCGTGGGTGGTTTTGCATAGCAAATTCACCTAACTTAGTATTGGGATAGTTTTAATGCAATAATTTGCATGTCAGGGCAGATCTCTGTCCCCACAAGTGAGATGGCTGGCTCAGTGGTTAACACTGCTACCTTCACAGTACCAGGGATGTGGGTTTGATTCTGCATTGGGTGACTGGAGTTTGCACATCCTCCCTCTGTAGGAGGACCCCCATGTAGGTGTGGGGTGAATGAGTGGAGTTTGCACAGTCACCTGAGGTTGGGGCGGCGGGGGGGAGGAGAAAGTAAGTCACTCCCAGACAGCAGCTGGGAAAAAGTTGGTTCCAATTGTGAACTAGAATTGGGGCCAGTGATGTGCTAATGGGATGGAAATGGTTCTCTTTCAGATGTCGTACTTTGACCGGGATGATGTTGCCCTGCACCATTTCTCCCAGTTCTTCAAAGCTCAGTCCCAGGAGAAGCAGGAACATGCAGAGAAGCTGCTGAAATTCCAGAATCAGCGTGGAGGCAGAGTCCTCCTCCAGGATGTGAAGGTGGGAATGTTGGGGAGGGGGGATGGCTGCTTGTGTGATGTGGTTTCAAGTCAGTGACAGGGTTTTCACCCCCTGAAGGGGAAGTGACCAGTTTCTCTAGGTTTTTACTCTGTTTGATCCCTCCATACTGACACCACATGGACCAGAATGTCCCATCTTTTGATTAAATTCCCTACAGTGTGGAAACAGGGACTTCAGCCTGACAATTCCACACCAACCCTCCGTCCCCCAGAATCATTCCTTACACTTACCCCTGACTAATGCACCTAAAACTATATATGGACAACTTAGCATGGTCAATTCACCTGACCTGCCCATCTCTTCCAATATGGGAAGAAACACATGCCGAATGTACAAACTCCACATGGACAGTCACCCAAAACAGGAACAAAACCTGGGTTCCTGTTGCTGAGGCAGCAGTGCTAACAACTGAGCCACCCATCTCTCTTGTGGGGACTGATCTCCAGCACAAATGGGCAAGTTGAAACCCAAATCAAATTGCTGGAGAGATCCAGAGTCTCTCCTCCAATCTATGGAGAGGTATTTAAGAGTCCCATTATTCTTCAGAATTGGTGAAAGCAACCCTGAAGTATTTAATTGTCCTGATCCTTAACTGTCCTTTTGTTTCCATGTTTCAGAAGCCAGAGAGGGATGAGTGGGGTAACGGTCTGCAGGCAATGCAGGTTGCCCTGGATCTGGAGAAGAATGTGAACCAGAGTTTGCTGGATCTACACCAACTCGCCACTGCCCAGACTGACCCTCATGTAAGCTTCACCACCTCCTCATTCTCCTCACTGTCTGACCCTCAGGGTAACACCTCACTGGCCTGATCATTGCAAAGGCCCACAGACCAATTAAGGAACCACCACAGTCTTGTATCACTACATTCTAGTTATAAGTAGGAATATCAAATAAACAATACTGTTTGACATTTAAAACTAAACATGCATTTCAGAGTGAGGCTGTATCTCCATAGTGAACACTCTCTTGAGCTCAGCTTAGATTCAAGTCTTTAGTGTTGTACTACAACAAACCACTGGTGTCCTATCCCTGTCACAGCTGCTCATGGAGTTGCTTTACCTGAGTAGGGGCAGTACCCTCTGGACCCTGGTCAGTACTTTATCCTGCATTTTGACAATCACAGCACACTCCAACAAGTGAGCAGATAACTGCTGCATTTCTACTAGCATTATATCTGATACAATCCAAACTATTCCTTCCACAACACCAGGTCTCTTTCAACACTCATACCTTCTGTTATGCTGTTAGGATGTTCAGTGATGAATCATGGGAGAAACATAAATGTTATGGTTTAATTTTGACATGAGGTAGGAAACCAATTGAACATTGGAGAATAAGCTGTAAAACTATCTTGAAATATCTGACTCTCCCTGCTTTCCAGCTGTGTGACTTCCTGGAGACTCACTATTTGGATGAGGAGGTTGAGATCATCAAGCGACTTGGGGACTACATCACCAACCTGAAGCGTCTGGGAGCCCCTGAGAATGGGCTGGGAGAGTACCTGTTTGACAGGCTCTCACTGGAGGACAGCAGTTAGTGGGGCCTTTGACTGACTGCAGTCTTTGTCTGTTTGTCTCCAACTCATTGGGAGAATTTCTCTAGGAAGCAGGAACTTGTACTGCAGAAATGAATGGGAAATAAAGATCATTGATGTCACTCGCTCTGTTCTAATCAGTGGCTTTAATTTTCAGTTTCTTCCAAAAGGTTTGGAATCTGTTCCAGAATCTCTGGCCTATCCAACTCCAAGAGTGATTTACGCTGGAGCTCTTGTTTTTTTTGGGGGGGGGGGGGGTGCGGAAAGAAGAGAGGGGGCTGTGTTTGTGCTTCTTTTCCATTTCTGCAAGTTGCAAAAGTAGCTCTTCCAGAAGCACAGTGGGTGTAAGATGCTGCCGTTTTAATCAGACATTCCCTCTGCATTGGGGAGGTCTGGTGGTGAAAGCTGAGCCTGAATTTTGTATTACAGGACAATGAACTGTTCCCACCCCACATACAATGCCTCAGTCACCCATTTGATTTAGGAATGGCATTTTAAATCTCCTCTTCAGAAAAGATTACACCCACCTGTTCTGTAACAATACCTCCAATCCTATCTTGCCCCTGATGTTTTCTTTCTTCTTGCAGAGGAAGATGTCAGTTGTGTACAGTGAATTTGCAACAAATAATAGTTTACAATCCAATTCTGAATCTTCCAGAGTGGGGGAGGGGAGGCTCTATCCAGACCCTGAGAAGTAGCTTTAGGATGTGGTTTCATATTCATCCTGACATTTCAGGCAGAAGCCCTTTTCTCGATTCTCCTTCTCCTTGGATGCTGCCTGGCCTGCTGCGCTTTTCCAGCAACACATTTTTAAGCTCTGATCTCCAGCATCTGCAGTCCTCACTTTCTCATTCATAATGTGCAGGGTTACTGAACTGATCCCAGGAAGTGAGCTGCTCCTTTGCAGGGCTGGTAGGGATAGGCCACAGAAACCTCTTACAGACTGTGGGTAATTCTGGTCTCCTTCCCATAGGAAGGATGTTGTGAAACTCGAGTTCAGGATAAGATTTGAGGAGGTTGGAGGGCTTGAGCTATGGGGAGATGCCAAATAGGCTGAGGCTGTCTGAGATTTATAAAATCATGAGCCATTTGAATAGTCCAGTCACTTTTTCTCAGGGTGGGAGTCCAGAACAAGAGCATATAGACTTTGGGGGGGGGGGGGGGGGGGAAGGATTTGAAAGGGACCCATGGGGCAACTATCCATCACGGATCAGTGTATGGAATGACTTGCTAGAGGAAGTAGAGGCTGGTACAATTACAACCTTTAAAAGGCCTCTGACTCCTACATGAATAGGAAGGGATGTGGGCCAAGTGCTGGTAAATGGGACTGGATTTATTTAGGTTGTCTGGTCAGCATAGACCAGTTGGACTGAATGGCTTGCTTCTGGGCTGTACCTCTATCACTCTATCACAATGCTAGCATTCTATAGATCCTACATGAAACACCCATCACTAACAATAGTGACTGCAGGTCCCAGACCTTCCTGTGGCTTGCCACTTCAACACGATCCTGCCCACATATCTGTCCTTGGCCTGCTGCAATGTTCATGAAGCTCAACACAAACTGGAGGAACAATATCCCCTCCTGACTAGACACATTACAGTCTGCCAGTCTCAACATTGAATTCAACAATTTCAGGTGATTATCCCACCTCGACCCCTCTGTTTTCATTCTGCTCTGTAATTTATTTTTTTCTTCACTTCTGTACCTCTTATTTCTTTGTCTCTTTCTCTCCCTCTCCACTCTCTCTCCTTTTTCTGCTCCTCTTTCCCCTTTTGCTACCCTTCTCCCCTGTTTTCCATTTTGCCTCTGCTTCACCCATTTCCCTCCCATCCCCCACATTTTGACACAAAGCACTGGTTTCAGCCTTTAGTCATTCACAGCTCCTAATCTCCCTATAGTCTCTCTATGCACTGCCATTATCATCTCTTTATTGCTACCTTTGCTTCTGGAGCCATGACTCACCTCTCCGCCTAGTATAAATACCTCCCTATTTCTCCCTTCATTTAGCTTTGACAAAGGGTCAGTTAGACTCGAAACATCAGCTCTTTTCTCTCCTTACAGATGCTGCCAGACCTGCTGAGATCTTCCAGCATTTTCTCTTTTGTACTCAAATCATTTGTTCAACAGGCAGTTCCTCCTCCTCTAACTCTAACTCAGGAATCCTTCCCAGCGCATTGGGACGGTTATTATTGTTTCTTTCACTACTACCACTTTCACTCGACAACCACATGTTCTGCTGAACATTTATTTATTCCTAGGCTGTAGTTACAGACTATCTTGCATCTTACACCTGAAATACCCCACCAGCTCATTGTAGGCAGGGGCCACTGAGAACATTAGATTAGTTTAGCTTACTTACAGTGTGGAAAGAGGCCTTTCAGCCCAACAAGTCCACACCGACCCACCGAAGCGCACCCACCCAGACCCATTCCCCTACAATTACCCCTGCACCTAACACTACAGGCAATTTAGCGTGGCCAATTCACCTAACCTGCACATTTTTGGACTGTGGGAGGAAACCCACGCAGACACGGGGAGAATGTGCAAACTCCACATAGTCAGTCGCCTGAGGTGGGAATTGAACCCGGGTCTCTGGCGCTGTGAGGCAGCAGTGCTAACCACCGTGCCACCCACAGTAAATGGTTTAAAACAATAAAATTTTCACTTTTGCCCAGACGATGCTGAGTACACTCCCATTGTCTGACTGTCCTGAACTGGATACATTGCTCCATTAGTGACTGGTCTGCCAGTAAAAGCAAATTCCATTAGAATAAAATCTTCCTTTGCAATGTCTGGGGTTGTGGGTTCAAACTTGTGAAAGGAGCTGGCAAAGATTATGGGACGAATGGTCTCATCTGCCAGGTATTAATTGAGTCAAACGATCCTGCAGCCCAAGCACACTGATCCCAATGAGAGTTTCAATTATATTAAAATGCTTTACCTGTTCCACATTCCCAGTAGTAGCAATGTACCAGGGCAATAAGTATTTCTGCCATGTTATTCTAACACCTTCGCCGACCTAACTCCTGCTCGAGGTAGAAGGAAGGGGTTCCCCCACACCGAAGCAGTGACTCCACAGATATCAGAAAGAAGAATTGTCGCAGCAACTTGACCAATGCCATCTATCCATCCCATGTCACCTCAGGTAGAAGGTGGTGACAGCAATAGGACTGAGGTAAAAACAATGACTGCAGATGCTGGAAACCAGATTCTGGATTAGTGGTGCTGGAAGAGCACAGCAGTTCAGGCAGCATCCAAGGAACAGCAAAATCGACGTTTCGGGCAAACGCCCTTCATCAGGAATAAAGCAGTGAGCACTGGCCAATTGTAAAACCCAACTCCAAACCCACAGTGCACTCCTGCTGTACTGACATTTGACCCTGCCAGTCCCAGCCTGGTAAAGCTCAGTGTATAATTTCACACCAACAATATTCGAGAAACTGTGTTCAAACAATTTCTGAACTGATCCTGACCCTGGATAAGGTCAGCAGCTGCACTCTACCAAAGGTCACAGGCATCTCTTTTCTCATCGTTAGGGAGAGAGAGAATTAGTGTGGGGTTTGAGAGTAAATTCTCCCCCAGCCTGAGGAGGCAGGAGTTCCATGAATTTCCGTGGCAGGGACAAGGGTGTTAGACCCCTGCTGAACTAAACCAGCTTTTCTTCTCCCCCTGCTCCCATCAGAGACGATATTGTCTCAATGTGCACATCAGCACGGAGCAATTGGGCTGAATGGTCAGTGTCTGTGCTGTTCACTCAATGTAATTTGATGTGCACCTGCCAGTAAATACATCATCACAAATTCTCTGGTTATCCTTAACACCGTGAATAACTCAATATGGATATAATACAATGGTGGGCACCAACATGAATCCAGTAACTAGTTCGAGGATGATTTGACATAGACATAGACATCTCTGAGATACTCAGGTCACTCGGGTTTGGTTTAGAACATAGAACATGGAAAAGTACAGCACAGAACAGGCCCTTTGGCCCACGATGTTGTGCCGAGGTTGAATCCTAATGTAAAATATAGTAACTTAACCTCCCCACCCCTCAACCCTCTGCTCTCCATGTGCATGTCCACCAGTCCCTTAATTGTCCCTAATGACTCTGCTTCCACCACCACTGCTGGCAACGCATTCCATACATTCACAACTCTCTGCGTAAAGAACCGACCTCTGACGTCTCCTTTATACCTTTCCCCTAGTATCTTAAAACTATGACGCCTCGTACCCGTCAAACCTGCCCTGGAGAAGAGGCTATTATAAATAGACTTTAAATAATCTATAAATAATAGCCTATAAATAGACTTAGGTTTATAAATAGAGCTTCCTGTGTCTTGTGAAATCTGCAAGGTAATCACAGAAGGTTCCATCATTTGTCCATTTACCATCAGTTGCCTCTATTGGGTGAGCCCATAAACATACTATTTCTGTTGCTTTATACCAACTGAAAACCTTCCTGAAAATGATGCTCTATTTTCTATGGTCTGCCAACACTGCTCTTGGAATGTTAGGGGGATATGCCCCTCAGAGTCACAATCCAATATAACTCTGCCAATTGGCTTCAGGCTTCTCTTCATATACTGTCCCACATGGTGTCAAAATGAGGAGTTACAGAATGTTTTACATTAGTGTCAATTTTCCTGTCATTTCCAGTCTGACCCTTTCTGAATTTGCCTTTGAGAAGGAGGTTAAAGGTCCATCAGCAATTCCATCATCGATGAGTTGTTGATTCTGATTGGTTCCTGAGTTCCAAAATGTCATCCTGCACTGATTCAAATCTGATTGGATGTGACTGCTGATCAATTGATTAACAAGAGTGATTGGTCATACTGATGATGTCATTGAATTACAGCTTAATTCCTGGGGTATAAAGTCGATGGGAGCAGGGCTTTGAGTATAGTTGGTGTGGGGTTTAGTGTGTATTGGTGGTAATTAGAAGGCTCTGTTGGTAAAATGGCTTCCCAGGTTTGTCAAAACTATCACCAGGATTGTGAAGCTGCTGTTAACAAGCAGGTTAACCTGGAGCTCACTGCCTCCTATCTCTATCAGTCTTTGGTGAGTGTTGTTTTGGTTTAAAGTGACATTGATTTGTGAAACTGGAATGCTCCAAGTAGCTGGACTGTTCTTTATCTCCTGCCCCTTGTACTGAAATGGTTAAGGGAAAAACACCTTTGACCATGAGTCCATCAGGAAGTAGTCAATATGTGCAGATGATATGAAGATAGGTGGAGTTGTGGACAGTGAGGAGGGTTGTTGTCGGCTGCAGAGGGACTTAGATATGATGCAGAGCTGGGCTGAGGAGTGGCAGATGGAGTTCAACCCTGCCAAGTGTGAGGTTGTCCATTTTGGAAGAACAAATAAGAATGTGGAATATAGGATTAATGGTAGGGTTCTTAGTCAGGTGGAGGAACAGAGGGATCTTGGGGTCTATGTACATAGATCTTTGAAGGTTGCCACTCAGGTGGATAGAGTTTGTAAGAAGGCCTATGGAGTATTATCGTTCATTAGCAAAGGGATTGAATTCAAGAGTTGTGAAGTGATGTTGCAGCTGTACAGCACTTTGGTTAGGCCACAGTTGGAGTACTGTGTGCAGTTCTTGTCGCCTCACTTTAGGAAAGATGTGGAAGCTTTGGAGAGGGTGCAGAGAAGATTTACCAGGATGTTGCCTGGAATGGAGAGTAGGTCGTACGTGGATAGGTTGAGTTCTTGGCCTTTTCTCGTTGGAGCGGTGAAGGATGAGGGGGGACTTGATAGAGGTTTATAAGATGATCAGAGGAATAGATAGAGTAGACAGTCAGAAACTTTTTCCCTGGGTACAACAGAGTGTTACAAGGGGACATGAATTTAAGGTGAAGGGTGGAAGGTATAGGGGAGATGTCAGGGGTGGGTTCTTTACCCAGAGAGTGGTGGGGGCATGGAATGCACTGCCTGTGGGAGTGGTAGAGTCAGAATCATTAGTGACCTTTAAGCGGCATTTGGATAGGTACATGGATGGGTGCTTAATCTAGGTTAGAAGTTTGGCATAACATCGTGGGCCGAAGGGCCTGTTCTGTGCTGTTATGTTCTATGTTGTTCTGTGCTGTCCTTGGGAAAAGGTGGATCCTGTGATGTGGTTCCCTGAGCAGTCTATCCATGTCATTTGATGGAATGACTCCTCATGAGAACTTTCCAACCAGCACCAAGATATGGCTTGGCTGTTGATGAGAAGGATAATGCCTGAGATCTTTCATGTTTCAGCTTTTGAAGCAGCTGAGGGGTCTGTACAGACTCTTCTGAAATGTACCTTTTCAAAAGAAGCATAGGGAAATGCTTGTGGTTTGTTTAATTATAGTCAGCTCCAATGTCTGTTTCATAAGCTACTGTAGAGAGCTGGAATCCTAGTGACTATGTATAGGAAGGTTTTAAATAAAATACTATAACTTAAAAGGCACCTGTTTATGAAGTAAATTCCACTTCCTTATGGAGAAAGGTATGTGATGGATGGAGTGGTTTCCTTCGTGCTGATGTTCACTTCCTTAACACCTTTTTTTTTTTTTTGCCCATTTCAACCATTTTGGTCGCATAGACAATATTTTATTGGTTTCTTCTAGTTGGTTACTTGTCCTAAGCAGTAACACAAGCTTGAATTGTTAACTGTACCTTCATTGGGCTGTAGGATAGATAATTGATCAGAGCTGTAAATTTTCTCTGGGTTAGTCATAACATTCATTGTCTGGACACAATTTGGGCTTGTTGCCTTTCCCAGGGAAATGGGTAATGGACTGACTCAGTACAGTGAGGAGAATTGGGTTTGGAGAATGGTGACATCTAGTGGATTAGTGTTAGCTCTCTGAAGCTGTGCCTTTGGGTCCTAGGTCTCCTAATGGAACCATATCCCAATCTTAGACACTGCAAAGATTATTCCATTCGCAGAGATCAGGGCCCAAGGGTGCAGTTTAAAGGGAGACCTTTTTTTTTGAACGGATAAGAAACTACTTTTGTCAGAAGTGAATCTTTTAGAATTCATTACCACAGAAGACCTGTTTCTCAACCCTATTCTCCTGCTTTCTCAAACTTTGATCCTCTTGATGTTCAAGAACTTGTCTGCCATGCTTGGAGAGAACAATGGCCTAATCTCTGCTCCTATGCTGTATTTAAAGAAAAGAACCCCATTAATCTTGCTGCACAATCCCTTTCTGATACCAGATGTGTATATCTAGCCTTTCCCTTGTTACAAATACTTGGGTGACTTGTAGTTTGAATGGAATGCAAAAATGTTGGGTACTGTTAGAATTCTTGTTTTGAATACCATTTCCTACCTTCCTCAACCACTCCTGGTTTTTTCCTGGAGAAAGATGAATATTTAATTTCTCTCCTGTAGTATTTATGAAGGTCCAAACCATCCTTTCCCAATCTATTTCTTTTCTAGTGGTCTGTTTCCTGGCTACTATTTAATTTCCCAATTTTAGTAAAAAATGAAACCTCCATGGTATGTTGAATGAGACCAAAACTTCACTTCGCCATGCAAGGTATCATTTCTGCAAGTTCTGTATTAGGTTTCAGTTCATCTACCCAATGGTTAACCTTCCACTGAACAGGACATTAGGTGAGAGACTGTTCAATCTACCTGAGGAAATAGAAAAGATTTCCTGCTGAACGTGGTCTGATCAGAGAGCAGCTGGGAAAGGGCTGGTTCTGGCTTTGAGATGTACAATTGGACCCAGTGATGTGTTAATGGGATGGGAATTCTTCTTTCAGATGTCATACTTTGACCGGGATGATGTTGCCCTGCACCATTTCTCCCAGTTCTTCAAAGCTCAGTCCCAGGAGAAGCAGGAACATGCAGAGAAGCTGCTGAAATTCCAGAATCAGCGTGGAGGCAGAGTCCTCCTCCAGGATGTGAAGGTGGGAATGTGGGGGTGGGGGGCAGGGGGTTGTATGGCTGGAGAGAAAATGGCTCTCAATGTGGCTTCAAGTCAGTGGCAGGATTTTCACCTCCTGAAAGAGGAGCTTTGCCTGTCATAATCCAACTGATCAGTAAGATCATTCCTTGAACATCTAGTTTGAGTACAAGTGGGCACGGTGACCTACAATATCTGGTAATTCTTCTGCCCTGATCCTTAACTGTCCTTTTGTTTCCATGTTTCAGAAGCCAGAGAGGGATGAGTGGGGTAACGGTCTGCAGGCAATGCAGGTTGCCCTGGATCTGGAGAAGAATGTGAACGAGTTTGCTGGATCTACACCAACTCGCCGCTGCCCAGACTGACCCTCATGTAAGCTTCACCACCCCCTCATTCTCATCACTGTCTGACCCTCGGGGCAATACTTCAGCATTCCTGGAAGCAGGAATCTTGACTGAACAACATTCAGGACTCCTTGTTGTTGATACAACTGACCTTTCTTCCATCTCAAACTGCTGGTGAAACTGATTAGATCTGGCAGTGTCTTTGAGGAAATTGGGTAACCCTTCAGTTACCTATGAAATCTCATGGGACCTGAGACAGGAATCTTTGTTTTGTTTCACAGATGCTGTCAGATCTACTGAATTTCTCGAGTCCAATACATTTCATTCTCGTATTTCTATAAATAGAGCATTGCCATGAGCCAGTGTTTATAGATTGGAGATCCACTCCAGGGGGAACAACTGGTGCAGGGTGCACTGTGGGTCCCCATGAGCTCACCAATGAGCATTGGAGGGAATTGCTGTTTGGCCAGATTCCAGCAGGTATATCCCTGCTCAATGTTTATCCTGTGCTTGCAAATTGCCCAGGTCAGTGTGGGATCTTGCTGTGTATGCTGACTACTGCATCTAGTGTCTGTGAACCTAATGTGGTGAATTGTATATCACCACCCACTGTTAGTCCCTATTTAACACTCCCATCCCCAGTGAAACCTTTAACTGGTCAGTGAGTTAACTTGGGAGAAAGCCCCCTTCCACACCATGGCTTTATTGTTAAATGAGGCAATAAACAGCCTGAATGTTGGAGAATGAGCTGGATAGGAACTGATCACCCTACATTCTGACTACTTTAATGTCTGTCTGCTTTCCTTCCAGCTGTGTGACTTCCTGGAGACCCACTATTTGGATGAAGAGGTTGAGATCATCAAGCGACTTGGGGACTACATCACCAACCTGAAGCGTCTGGGAGCCCCTGAGAATGGGCTGGGAGAGTACCTGTTTGACAGGCTCTCACTGGAGGACAGCAGTTAGTGGGGCCTTTGACTGCAGTCTTTGCCTGTTTTTGTATCCAACACCTTGGGAGAATTTCTCCAGAAAGCAGGAACTTGTACTGCAGAAATGAATGGGAAATAAAGATCACTTGATCTCTCCTACTCTGATCTAATCAGTGGCTTTAATTTTCAGTTCATATCTTTGGGCGGTCTGGAATCTGTTCCAAAATCTCTATTCTATACAATACCAATAGTGATTACACTGGAGCTGTTAATTTAGGGGTTCTGTGCTTTTATTCTGGTCCTTGGAGTTATTGTATAAGACATAGGAGTGGAAGCAAGGCCATTCGGCCCATCAAGTCCACTCAGCCATTCAATCATGGCTGATGTGCACTTCAACTCCACTTGCCTGCATTCTCCCCGTAGCCCTTTCTTCCTAGAACAAGAATATATCTATCTATTCCTTGAAGACATTTAGCATCCTGTCTCCACTGCACTCTGCAGCAATGAATTCCACAGGCCCACCACTCTCTGGCTGAAGAAATGTCTCCGCATTTGTTCTGAATTTACCCCCTCTAATTCCAAGGCTGTGTCCACAGGTCCTAGTCTTCTTACCTAACGGAAACAATTTCCTAGCGTCCACCCTTTCCAATCCATGTATTATCTTGTATGTCTCTGTCTCCCCTTAATCTTCTGAACTTCACTGAATACAATCCCAGGATCCTCATATGTTAGGCCAACCATTCCAGGGATCATCTGTGCGAATCTCCACTGGACACGCTCCAGTGCCAGTATGTCCTTCCTGAGGTGTGGGGACCAAACCTGGACACACTACTCCAAATGGGGCCTAACCAGAGCTTTATAAAGTCTCAGTAGCACAATGGTGTTTTTATATTCCAACCCTCTTGAGATCAGTGACAACATTGCATTCGCTTTCTTAATCACGGACTCAACCTGCATGTTGACATTTAGAGAATCCTCAACTAGCACTCCCCAGATCCCTTCGTACTTTGGCTTTATGAATTTTTCTCACTGATTTTAGTCTTTTTTTCCAAAAGTGCAAGAACTCGCATTTGTTCACATTGAATTCCATCAGCCATTTCCTGGACCACTCTCCCAAACTGTCTAGATCCTTCTGTAGCCTCCGTACTACCTGCCTGTCCACCTAACTTCGTATCATCTGCAAACTTTACTAGAATGCCCCCAGTCCCTTCATCCAGATCATTAATATATAATGCGAACAGCTGTGACCCCCAACACTGAACCCGGCGGGACACCGCTCATCACCAGCTGCCATTCTGAAAAACAACCTTTTATCCCAACTCTCTGCCTTCTGTCAGACAGCCAATCCTCAATCCATCCCAGTCGCTCACCTCGAACACCATGGTCCCTCACCTTGCTCAGCTGCCTCCCGTGTGGCACCTTATCAAAGGCCTTTTGGAAGTTCAGATAGACCACATCCACTGGGTTTCCCTTGGTTTAACCTACTAGTCACCTCTTCAAACAATTCCAACAGGTTTGTCAGGCATGACCTCCCTGTACTAAATCCATGTTGACTTGTTCTATCAGACTCTGCTCTAAGAATTTAGAATCCTCATCCTTAATGATGGATTCTAGAATTTTACCAACAACTGAGGTTAGGCGAATTGGCCTATAATTTTCCATCTTTTGTCTTGATCCTTGAACAAGGGCATGTAGCCCTTACACCTGCCATGTTCATGGAAGATTCTGCAGTTTTAATCTAACATTGCCCTCAGCACTGGGGAGGTCAGGTGGTTTAAAAAGGAGCCTGTATTTTGTATTACAGGACACAATGAACTGTTCCCACACATCATAATGTTGTGCATTGAGTATGCAACAGGGTTATTGAACTGAGCCCAGGAAGTGAGCTTGCCCTTTGCAGGGCAGGGCTGGTATGGATAGACCACTCAACCCTCTCTCTGACTATGGTGGGCAATTCTGCACTCCTTACCCTAGGAAAGGTATTGTGAAAACCAAAAGAGTTCAGGAAAATATTTGAAGATGTTGGAGGACTTGATCTCTGAGGAGAGGATGACCAGGTTGGGGCTGCTTTAGAGAGGCTTATTATACCAGAAATGGTGTGAATAATCCAGGTAGTTTTTCACAGGGTGGGGAAAGTTCAGAACTAGAGGGTCTAGGTGTAGGGTGAGGGGGGGAAAGATTTGAAAGGGGCCCATGGGGCGGCAACTTATCACAGATCGGTGTATGGAATGAGATGCCAGAGGAATTGGAGGCTGGTACAACAACAACATTTAAAAGGCATCTGACTAGGTACGTGAATAGGAAGGGATGTGGGCCAAGTGCTGGTAAATGGGACTGGATTTATTCTGGATTAGTGGTGCTGGAAGAGCACAGCAGTTCAGGCAGCATCCAATGTGAAGTAAAATTGCCGTTTTGCACAAAAGCCCTTCATCAGTCATTCTGCCTGTTCTCCTGAAGGGTGGAGAGATAAATGAGGGTGGGGGTGGGGAGAAAGTAGCATAGAGTACAATAGATGAGTAGGGGTGGGGATGGAGGTGATAGGTCAGGGAGGAGAGGGAGTGGATAGGTGGAAAAGAGGCAGGTAGGACAAGTCATGGTGACAGTGCTGAGCTGGAAGTTTGGAACTAGGGTGAGGTGCGGGAAGGGGAAATGAGGAAACTGTTGAAGTCCACATTGATGCTCTGGGATTGAAGTGTTCAGACACGGAAGTTGAGACGTTCTTCCTCCAGGCGTCTGGTGGTGAGGGAGCGGCGGTGAAGGAGGCCCAGGACCTCCATGTCCTCGGCAGAGTGGGAGGGGGAGTTGAAATGTTGGGCCACGGGGCGGTGTGGTTGATTGTGAGCATGTCCTGGAGATGTTCCTTAAAGCGCTCTGCAAGAGGCGTCCAGTCTCCCCAATGTAGAGGAGACCACATTGGGAGCAACGGATACAATAAATGATATTAGTGGATGTGCAGGTAAAACTTTTGATGGATGTGGAAGGCTCCTTTAGGGTCTTGATGGAGGTGTGGGTGCAGGTTTTACAATTAATCAGGCTCTCTGGTCAGCACAGACAAGTCGGAGCAAATAGTTTGTTTCTGTCCTGTATTACTCTATCACAATGCCAGCATTCTATAGATCCTGAATAAAACACCTATGGCTAATAATAGTGACTAGAGTTACTCAAATCCTCATCTGTTCAACGAGCAGTTCCTCCTCATCTCGCTCGAACTCAGGAATCCTTCCCAGCGCATTGGGACGATTATTTCTTTCACTACTACTACCACTTTCACTCAACAGCCACATGTTCAGCCAAATAGTTATCATTAACCATTCCTGGGCTGTACCTACAGCCTAACTTGCATTTTACACCTGATATACCCCACCAGCTCATAGTAGCCACTGAGAACAAGTCACAGTAAATGGTTTGAAACAATTAAAACTTTCACCTTTGCCCAGACGATGCTGAGTCGTCTGACTGTCCTGAATTGGACCCAATGCTCCATTACTGACTGGTCTGCCAGTAAAAGTTAAGTTCCATTAGAATAAAATCTTCCTTTGCGATGACAGGGGTTGTGGTTCAAATTTGTGAAAGGAGCTGGCACAGATGATGGGCCGAATGGTCTCCTCTGCAACAGACCAATTGTGTCAATAGAACCTGCAGCCCAAGCACACTGATCCCAATGGGAGCTTTGATTATATGAAAATACTTTACCTGTTCCACAATCCCATTAGTAGCAATGTACCAGGGAGATGGGGCAATAAGTATTTCTGCCATGTTATTCCAACACCTTCACCCTCCCCCCTCCCCTACCTAGCTCCTGCTCGAGGTAGAAGGAAGGGGTTCCCCCACACAGTCTCAGTAACTCCACTGATACCAGAAAGAAGAAATGGTCACAGCAAATTGACCAAAACCATCTATCCATCCCATGTCGGCTACGGAAGAAGATGGTGTCAGCAGTGAGGACTAGCCAATTATAAAACCCAACTCCAAAGCTGCACTCCACTCCTGCTGTACTGACCTTTGACCCTGCCAGTCCCAGCCTGGTAAAGCTCAGTGTAGAATTTCACACCAACAATATTCGAGAAACTGAGTTCGAACAATTTCTGAACTGATCCTGACCCTGGATAAGGTCAGCAGCTGCAATCTACAAAAGGTCACAGGCATCTCTTTTCTCATTGTGAGGGAGAGAGAGGATTAGAGTGGGGTTTGAGAGTAACTGCTCCACCAGCCTGAGGAGGTATGAGTTCCATGAATTCCCATGGCAGGGACAGGGGTGTTAGACCCCTGTTGAACTAAACCAGCTTTTCTTCTCCCCCTGCTCCCATTAAAGACGATATTGCCTCAATGTTCACATCAGCATGGAGCAATTGAGCTGAATGGCCAGTGTCTGTACTGTTCACTCAATGTAATTTGATGAGCACCTGCCAGAAAATACCTCATCACAAACTCCCTGGTTATCCTTAACACCGTGAATAACTCAATATGGATATAATACAATGGTGGGCACCAACATGAATCCAGTAACTAGTTCAGGGATGATTAGACATAGACATAGACATCTCTGAGATACTCAGGTCACTCGGGTTTGGTTTAGAACATAGAACATGGAAAAGTACAGCACAGAACAGGCCCTTTGGCCCACGATGTTGTGCCGAGGTTGAATCCTAATGTAAAATATAGTAACTTAACCGACCCACCCCTCAACCCTCTGCTCTCCATGTGCATGTCCAGCAGACCCTTAATTGTCCCTAATGACTCTGCTTCCACCACCACTGCTGGCAACGCACTCCATACATTCACAACTCTCTGCGTAAAGTTGACGTCTCCATACATTCACAACTCTCTGACGTCTCCTTTATACCTTTCCCCTAGTATCTTAAAACTATGACCCCTCGTACCCGTCAAACCTGCCCTGGAGAAGAGTCTATTATAAAGAGACTTTAAATAATCTATAAATAATAGCCTATAAATAGACTTTGTTTATAAACAGAGCTTCCTGTGTCTTGTGAAATCTGCAAGGTAATCACAGAAGGTTCCATCATTTGTCCATTTATCATCAGTTGCCTCTATTGGGTGAGCCCATAAACATACTATTTCTGTTGCTTTATACAACTGAAAACCTTCCTGAAAATGATGCTCTATTTTCCATTGATCTGCCAAAACTGCTCTTGGAATGTTAGAGGAATATGCCCCTCAGAGTCACAATCCAATATAACTCTGCCAATTGGCTTCAGGCTTCTCTCCATATACTGTCCCACATGGTGTCAAAATGAGGAGTTACAGAATGTTTTACATTAGTGTCAATTTTCCTGTCATTTCCAGTCTGACCCTTTCTGAATTTGCCCTTGAGAAGGAGGTTAAAGGTCCATCAGCAATTACATCATTGATGAGTTGTTAATTCTGATTGGTTCCTGAGTTCCAAAATGTCATCCGGCTCTGATTCAAATCTGATTGGACGTGGCAGCTGATCAATTGATTAAAGAGTGATTGGTCATACTGATGATGTCATTGAATTACAGCTTAATTACTGGGGTATAAAGTCGATGGGAGAGGGAATTTGAGTATAGTTGGTGTGTGTTGGTGGTAGTTTGGTGAAGGCTTTATTGGTAAAATGGCTTCCCAGGTTTGTCAAAACTATCACCAGGATTGTGAAGCTGCTGTTAACAAGCAGATTAGCCTGGAGCTCACTGCCTCCTATCTCTATCAGTCTTTGGTGAGTGTTGGTTTGGTTTAAAGTGACATCTATTTGTGAAACTGGAATGCTCCAAGTAGCTGGACTGTTCTTTATCTCCTGCCCCTTGTGGTGAAATGGTTAAGGGAAAACCTCCTTTGACCATGAGTCCATCAGGAAGTAGTCAATATATGCTGTCCTTGGAGGGGGGGGCGTGGTGGAAGGTGGATCCTGTGATGTGGTTCCCTGAGCAGTCTATTCATGTCATTTGATGGAATGACTCCTCATGAGAACTTTCCAACCAGCACCAAGATATGGCTTGGCTGTTGATGATAAGGATAATGCCTGAGATCTTTCATGTGCCTGGTGTGTCTGAGTGCTGCTTCTGAAGCAGCTGAGGGGTCTCTACAGACTCTCATCTTCTGAAATGTACCTTTTCAAAAGAAGCATAGGGAAATGCTTGTGGTTTGTTTAATTATAGTCAGCTCCGATGTCTGTTTCATAAGCTACTGTAGAGAGCTGAACTCCTAGTGACTATGTATAGGAAGGTTATGAATAAAATACTATAACTTATAAGGCACCTGTTCATGAAGGAAATTCCACTTCCTTATGGAGAAAGGTTTGTGATTTTGTGATGGATGGAGTGGTTTCCTTCTGTGCTGATGTTCACCTCCTTAACACTCCCATTTTTTGCCCATTACACCCATTTTGGTCTAATAGACAATATTATATTGGTTTCTTCTAGTTGATTACTTGTCCTAAGTAGTAACACAAGCTTAAATTGTTAACTGTACCTTCATTGGGCTGTGGGATAGATAATTGATCAGAGCTGTAAATTTTCTCTGGGTTAATCATAACATTCATTGTCTGGACACAATTTGGGCTCGTTGCCTTTCCCAGGGAAATGGTTAATGGAGCGACTCAGTACAGTGAGGAGAGTTGGGTTTGGTGAATGGTGACATCTAGTGGATTAGTGTTGGCACTCTAAAGCTGTGCCTTTGGGACCAAAACTTCACTTTGCCATGAAAGCTATCATTTCTGCAAGTTCTGTATTGGATTTCAGTTCATCTACCCAATGGTTAACCTTCCACTGAACAGGACATTAGGTGAGAGACTGTTCAATCTACCTGAGGAAATAGAAAAGATTTCCTGCTGAACGTGGTCTGATCAGAGCAGCTGGGAAAGGGCTGGTTCTGGCTTTGAGATGTACAATTGGACCCAGTGAAGTGTTAATGGGATGGGAATTCTTCTTTCAGATGTCGTACTTTGACCGGGATGATGTTGCCCTGCACCATTTCTCCCAGTTCTTCAAAGCTCAGTCCCAGGAGAAGCAGGAACATGCAGAGAAGCTGCTGAAATTCCAGAATCAGCGTGGAGGCAGAGTCCTCCTCCAGGATGTGAAGGTGGGAATTTGGGGGGGTGGGATTTGTATGGTTGGAGAGAAAATGGCTCTCAATGTGGCTTCAAGTCAGTGGCAGGGTTTTCACCTCCTGAAAGAGGAGCTTTGCCTGTCTGATCTCTCTATACTTGAAGATTATTCACAGAATAATGTACCCTAACTTACAGGGGGATATTTATGCTATCTCATAATCTTACTGATCAGTAAGATCATTCCCTGAACATCTAGTTTCAGAGTACAAGTGGGCAAGGTGACCTCCAATATCTGGTAATTCTTCTGCCCTGATCCTTAACTGTCCTTTGTTTCCATGTTTCAGAAGCCAGAGAGGGATGAGTGGGGTAACGGTCTTCAGGCAATGCAGGTTGCCCTGGATCTGGAGAAGAATGTGAACCAGAGTTTGCTGGATCTACACCAACTCGCCACTGCCCAGACTGACCCTCATGTAAGCTTTGTCAACTCTTCATTCTCATCACTGCCTGACCCTCAGGGCAATACTTCAACATCCCTGGAAGCAGGAATCCTGACTGTACAACATTCAGGACTCCTTAATGTTGATACAACTGACCTTTCATCCATCTCAAACGAACTGCAACAAACACAAACTGCTGATGAAACTGATTAGATCTGGCAGTGTCTTTGAGGAAATTGGGTAACCCTTCAGTTACCTATGAACTCTCATGGGACCTGAGACAGGAATCTTTGTATTGTTTCACAGATGCTGTCAGATCGACTGAATTTCTCGAGTCCAATGCATTGAAAATACTAGAATGAAATAGAACATTGCCATGAGCCAGTGTTCTAGACTGGAGATCCACTCCAGGGGGAACAACTGGTGCAGGGTCCACTGTGTCCCTATGAGCTCACCAATGAGCATTGGAGGAATTGCTGTTTGAGCATGGATATACCCTCTGGAATCTGGCCAATGTTTATCCTGTGCTTGCAAATTGCCCAGGTCACTGTGGAATCTTGCAGTGTATGCTGACTACTGCATCTAGCGTCTGTGAACCTAATGTGGTGAATTGTATATCGCCACCCACTGAATGTTGTTCTCTATTTAACACCCTCTCATCCCCAGTGAAACCTTTAACTGGTCAGTGAGTTAACTTGGGAGAAATCTCCCCGCCACACAATGGCTTTATTGTTAAATGAGGCAATAAACAGCCTGAATGTTGGAGAATGAGCTGGATAGGAACTGATCACCCTACATTCTGACTACTTTAATATCTGTCTGACTGTCTGCCTTCCTTCCAGCTGTGTGACTTCGTGGAGACCCACTATTTGGATGAGGAGGTTGAGATCATCAAGCGACTTGGGGACTACATCACCAACCTGAAGCGTCTGGGAGCCCCTGAGAATGGGCTGGGAGAGTACCTGTTTGACAGGCTCTCACTGGAGGACAGCAGTTAGTGGGTCCTTGGGCAAAGACTGCAGTCAGTTTTTGTATCCAACTCCTTGAGAGTTTTTTCAGAAAGCAGGAACCTGTACTGAAGAAATGAATGGGAAATAAAGATCACTTGATCTCTCCTACTCTGGTCTCATCAGTGGCTTTAATTTTCAGTTCATATCTTTGGGTGGTCTGGAATCTGTTCCAAAATCTCTAGTCTATATACAATACCAATAGTGATTACACTGGAGCTGTTAATATAGGGGTTTCTGTGCTTTTATTCTAGTCCTTGGAGTTTTGTATAAGACATAGGAGTGGAAGTAAGGATATTCAGCCCATCAAGTCCACTCTGCCATTCAATCATGGCTGATGGGCATTTCAGCTCTACTTATCCGCATTCTTCCCGTAGCCCTTAATTCCGTGAGAGAATAAGAATCTATCAATCTATGCCTTGAAGACATTTAGCATCTTCTGCACTCGGCAGCAATGAATTCCACAGGCCCACCACACTCTGGCTGAAGAAATGTCTCTGCATTTCTGTTCTGAATTGACCCCCTCTAATTCTAAGGCTCTGTCCACTGGTCCTAGTCTCTTCACCTAATGGAAACAATTTCCTAGCGTCCACCCTTTCCAAGCCATGTATTATCTTGTATGTCTCTGTCTCCCCTTCATCTTCTAAACTCCACTGAATACATTCCCAGGATCCTCAGCCGTTCCTCATATGTTAGACCATACATTCCAGGGATCATCTGTGTGAATCTCTGCTGGACACGCTTCAGTGCTAGTATGTCCTTCCTGAGGTGTGGGGGCCAAAACTGGACACACTACTCCAAATGGGACCTACCCAGATCTTTATAAAGTCTCATTTCACAATGGTGCTTTTATATTCCAACCCTCTTGAGATAAGTGACAACATTGCATTCGCTTTGTTAATCACGGACTCAACCTGCATGTTGACATTTAGAGAAATCTCGACCAGCACTCCCAGATCCCTTCGTACTTTGGCTTTATGAATTTTTCTCACTGTTACAAAAAGTAGTCTATGCTTTTATTCTTTTTTTCCAAAAGTGCAAGACCTCGCATTTGTTCACATTGAATTCCATCAGCCATTTCCTGGACCACTCTCTCAAACTGTCCAGATCCTTCTGTAGCCTCCCCACTTCCTCAGTACTACCTGCCTATCCACCTAACTTTGTATCATCTGCAAACGTTACTAGATGCCTCCAAGTCCCTTCATCCAGATCATTAATATATAATGTGAAGTGCTGTGATCCCCAACACTGAACCCTGCGGGACACTGCTCGTCACCGGTTGCCATTCCGAAAAAGAACCTTTTATCCCAACTCTCTGCCTTCTGTCAGTCAATCCTCAATCCATCCCAGTAGCTCACCTTGCTCAGCAGCCTCCCATGTGGCACCTTATCAAAGGCCTTTTGGAAGTCCAGATAGACCACATCCATTGGGTTTCCCTTCGTTTAACCTACTAGTCACCTCTTCAAACAATTCCAACAGGTTTGTCAGGCATAACCTCCCCTTACTAAATCCATGTTGACTTGTTCTAATCAGACTCTGTTCTTCCAAGAATTTAGAAACCTCCTCCTTAATGATGGATTCTAGAATTTTACCAACAACTGAGGTTAGGCTAATTGGCCTATAATTTTCCATCTTTTGTCTTGATCCTTTCTTGAATAAGGGCATGTAGCCCTTACACCGGCCATGCTCATGGAAGATTCTGCAGTTTTAATCTGACATTGCCCTCAGCACTGGGGAGGTCAGGTGGTAAAAAGGAGCCTGTATTTTGTATTACAGGACACAATGAACTGTTCCCACACATCATAATCTGTCCCTGTTGCCCATTTTGATGTAGGAATAGGCTTTTTCAAGCATTCTCTTGGATGAAAGAGATTACACTCACCTGTTGTGTGACAATATCCCAATCCAATCTTGTCCCTGATGTCCTCTGTACTCCATCCTCTGAGGAAGAGGTCAGTGCTGTATTTGCAGCAAACAATCGTTCTCAATATGATTCTGAAATAGGGGAGGGAGGGAAGGCTCTGTCGGGATCCTTACAAGCAGCTGTAGCCTGTTGTGATTTGAATATGCAACAGGGTTACTGAACTGAGCCCAGGAAGTGAGCTTGCCCTTTGCAGGGCAGGGCTGGTATGGATAGACCACTCAACCCTCTCTCTGACTATTGTGGGCAATTCTGCACTCCTTACCCTAGGAAAGGTATTGTGAAAACCAAAAGAGTTCTGGAGAAGATTTGAAGATGTTGGAGGACTTGAGCTCTGAGGAGAGGCTGACCAGGTTGGGGCTGCTTCAGAGAGGCTTATTAAACCAGAAGTAGTGAGAATAATCAGGTTGTTTTTCACAGGGTGGGAAAGTTCAGAACTAGAGGGTCTAGGTGTAGGGTGAGGGGGGAAAGATTTGAAATGGGCCCATGGGGCAATGTCTTATCACAGATCGGTGTATGGAATGAGTTGCCAGAGGAACTGGAGGCTGGTACAACTACAACATTTAAAAGGCATCTGACTAGGTACATGAATCGGAAGGGATGTGGGCCAAGTGCTGGTAAATGGGACTGGATTTATTCTGGGTTAGTGGTGCTGGAAGAGCACAGAAGTTCAGGCAGCATCCAATGTGCAGTAAAATTGACGTTTTGGACAAAAGCCCTTCATCAGGAATACAGGCAGAATGCCTGAAGGGTGGAGAGATAAATGAGGAGGGTGGGGGTGGGGAGAAAGTAGCATAGAGTACAATAGATGAGTATGGGTGGGGGTGGAGGTGATAGGTCAGGGAGGAGGGTGGCATGGATAGGTAGAAAAGAAGATAGGCAGGTAGGATAAGTCATGGGGACGGTGTTGAGCTGGAAGTCTGGAACTAGGGTGAGGTAGGGGAAGGAAACTGTTGAAGTCCACATTGATGCCCTGGGGTTGAAGTGTTCCGAGGCGGAAGATGAAACATTATTCCTCCAGGCGTCTGGTGGTGAGGGAGCAGCGGTGAAGGAGGCCCAGGAACTCCATGTCCTCGGCAGAGTGGAAGGGGGAGTTGAAATGTTGGGCCACGGGGTGATGTGGTTGATTGGTGTGTGTGTGTGTGTGTGTGTGTGTGTGTCCCGGGGATGTTCCCTAAAGCGCTCTGCTGGGACGCATCCAGTCTCCCCAATGCAGAGGAGACCGCATCGGGAGCAACGGATACAATAAATGATATTAGTGGATATGCAGGTAAAACTTTGATGAATGTGGAAGGCTCCTTTAGGGTCTTGCATAGAGGTGAGGGAGGAGGTGTGGGTGCAGGTTTTACAATTAATCAGGCTCTCTGGTCAGCATAGACAAGTTGGAGCAAATAGTTTGTTTCTGTCCTGTATGACCCTCACAATGCCAGCATTCTATAAATCCTGCATAAAACACCTATGGCTAATAATAGTGATTAGAGTTACTCAAATCCTCATCTGTTCAACGAGCAGTTCCTCCTCATCTCGCTCGAACTCAGGAATCCTTCCCAGCGCATTGGGACGATTATTTCTTTCACTACTACTACCACTTTCACTCAACAGCCACGTGTTCTGCCAAATAGTTATCACTTATCCATTCCTGGGCTGTACCTACAGCCGATCTTACATTTTACACCTGATGTACCCCACCAGCTCATAGCCGCCACTGAGAACAAGTCACAGTAAATGGTTTGAAACAATTAAAACTTTCACCTTTGCCCAGACGATGCTGAGTCGTCTGACTGTCCTGAATTGGACCCAATGCTCCATTAGTGACTGGTCTGCCAGTAAAAGTTAAGTTCCCTTTGAATAAAATCTTCCTTTGTGATGACTGGGGTTGTGGGTTCAAACTTGTGAAAGGAGCTGGCACAGATGATGGGCCGAATGGTCTCCGCTGCAACAGACCAATTGTGTCAATAGAACCTGCAGCCCAAGCACACTGATCCCAGTGGGAGCTTTATTTATATTAAAATACTTTACCTGTTCCACAATCCCATTAGTAGCAATGTACCAGGGAGATGGGGCAATAAGTATTTCTGCCATGTTATTCCAACACCTTCACCCTCCCCCCTCCCCTACCTAGCTCCTGCTCGAGATAGAAGGAAGGGGTTTCCCCACACAGTCTCAGTAACTCCACTGATACCAGAAAGAAGAAATGGTCACAGCAAATTGACCAAAACCATCTATCCATCCCATGTCAGCTCAGATAGAAAATGGTGTCAGCAGTGAGGACTGGCCAATTATAAAACCCAACTCCAAACCCACAGTGCTCTCCTGCTGTATTGACCGTTGACCTTTGACCCTGCCAGTCCCAGCCTGGTAAAGCTCAGTGTAGAATTTCACACCAACAATACTCGAGAAACTGAGTTCAATCAATTTCTGAACTGATCCTGACCCTGGATAAGGTCAGCAGCTGCACTCTACAAAAGATCACAGGCATCTCTTTTCTCCATGTGAGGGAGAGAGAGAATTAGAGTGGGGTTTGAGAGTAACTGCTCCACCAGCCTGAGGAGGCAGGACTTCCATGAATTCCCATGGCAGGGACAGGGGAGTTAGACCCCTGTTGAACTAAACCAGCTTTTCTTCTCCCCCTGCTCCCATTAAAGACGATATTGTCTCAATGTGCACATCAGCACGGAGCAATTGGGCTGAATGGCCAGTGTCTGTGCTGTTCACTCAATGTAATTTGATGAGCACCTGCCAGAAAATACCTCATCACAAACTCCCTGGTTATCCTTAACACCGTGAATAACTCAATATGGATATAATACAATGGTGGGCACCAACATGAATCCAGTAACTAGTTCAGGGATGATTAGACATAGACATAGACATCTCTGAGATACTCAGGTCACTCGGGTTTGGTTTAGAACATAGAACATGGAAAAGTACAGCACAGAACAGGCCCTTTGGCCCACGATGTTGTGCCGAGGTTGAATCCTAATGTAAAATATAGTAACTTAACCTCCCCACCCCTCAACCCACTGCTATCCATGTGCATGTCCAGCAGTCCCTTAATTGTCCCTAATGACTCTGCTTCCACCACCACTGCTGGCAACGCATTCCATACATTCACAACTCTCTGCGTAAAGAACCGACCTCTGACGTCTCCATTATACCTTTCGCCTAGTATCTTAAAACTATGACGCCTCGTACCCGTCAAACCTGCCCTGGAGAAGAGGCTATTATAAAGAGACTTTAAATAATCTATAAATAATAGCCTATAAATAGACTTAGGTTTATAAATAGAGCTTCCTGTGTCTTGTGAAATCTGCAAGGTAATCACAGAAGGTTCCATCATTTGTCCATTTATCATCAGTTGCCTCCATTGGGTGAGCCCATAAACATACTATTTCTGTTGCTTTATACAACTGAAAACCTTCCTGAAAATGATGCTCTATTTTCCATTGATCTGCCAACACTGCTATTGGAATGTTAGGGGGATATGCCCCTCAGAGTCACAATCCAATATAACTCTGCCAATTGGCTTCAGGCTTCTCTTCATATACTGTCCCACATGGTGTCAAAATGAGGAGTTACAGAATGTTTTACATTAGTGTCAATTTTCCTGTCATTTCCAGTTCAGACCCTTTCTGAATTTGCCCTTGAGAAGGAGGTTAAAGGTCCATCAGCAATTCCATCATCAATGAGTTGTTAATTCTGATTTGTTCCTGAGTTCCAAAATGTCATCCGGTGCTGATTCAAATCTGATTGGACGTGGCAACTGATCAATTGATTAACATGAGTGATTGGTCATACTGATGATGTCATTGAATCACAGCTTAATTCCTGGGGTATAAAGTCGATGGGAGAGGGGATTTGAGTATAGTTGGTGTGGGTTTGGTGTGTGTTAGTGGTAGTTTGAAGGTACTATTGGTAAAATGGCTTCCCAGGTTTGTCAAAACTATCACCAGGATTGTGAAGCTGCTGTTAACAAGCAGATTAACCTGGAGCTCACTGCCTCCTATCTCTATCAGTCTTTGGTGAGTGTTGTTTTGGTTTAAAGTGACATCTATTTGTGAAACTGGAATGCTCCAAGTAGCTGGACTGTTCTTTATCTCCTACCCCTTGTGGTGAAATGGTTAAGGAAAAACTCCTTTGACCATGAGTCCATCAGGAAGTAGTCAATATATGCTGTCCTTGGGGAAAGGTGGATCCTGTGATGTGGTTCCCTGAGCAGTCTATCCATGTCATTTGATGGAATGACTCCTCATGAGAACTTTCCAACCAGCACCAAGATATGGCTTGGCTGTTAAGGATAATGCCTGAGATCTTTCATGTGCCTGGTGTGTCTGTTTTTGAAGCAGCTGAGGGGTCTGTACAGACTCTCATCTTCTGAAATGTACCTTTTCAAAAGAAGCATAGGGAAATGCTTGTGGTTGGTTTAATTATGGTCAGCTCCAATGTCTCTTAAGCTACTGTAGAGAGCTGAACTCCTAGTGACTATGTATAGGAAGGTTATGAATTAAAATACTAAACTAAAAAGGTGCCTGTTCATGAAGTAAATTCCACTTCCTTGTGGAGAAAGGTATGTGATTATAGAGTCCTGTTAGATGTGATGGATGGAGTGGTTTCCTTCTGTGCTGATGTTCACCTCAACACTTTTTTACCCATTTCAACCATTTTGGTCTCATAGACAATATTATATTGGTTTCTTCTAGTTGATTACTTGTCCTAAGTAGTAACACAAGCTTGAATTGTTAACTGTACCTTCATTGGGCTGTGGGATAGATAATTGATCAGAGCTGTAAATTTTCTCTGGGTTAATCATAACATTGATTGTCTGGACACAATTTGGGCTTGTTGCCTTTCCCACGGATATGGGTAATGGACTGACTCAGTACAGTGAGGAGAGTTGGGTTTGGTGAATGGTGACATCTAGTGGATTAGTGTTGGCACTCTAAAGCTGTGCCTTTGGGACCCAAACTTCACTTTGCCATGAAAGGTATCATTTCTTCTGCAAGTTCTTTATTGCATTTCAGTTCATCTACCTAATGGTTAACCTTCTAATGTCCTGTTCAGTGGGTGAGACTCTTCAATTTCCTCAGGTAGATTGAACAGATTCCCTGCTGATCAGACCACGTTCAGAGAGCAGCTAGGAAAGGGCTGGTTCTGGCTTTGAGATGTACAATTGGACCCAGTGATGTGTAATGGGATGGGAATTCTTCTTTCAGATGTCGTACTTTGACCGGGATGATGTTGCCCTGCACCATTTCTCCCAGTTCTTCAAAGCTCAGTCCCAGGAGAAGCAGGAACATGCAGAGAAGCTGCTGAAATTCCAGAATCAGCGTGGAGGCAGAGTCCTCCTCCAGGATGTGAAGGTGGGAATTTGGGGGTGGGGGGCAGGGGGTTGTATGGCTGGAGAGAAAATGGCTCTCAATGTGGCTTCAAGTTAGTGGTAGGGTTTTCACCTCCTGAAAGAGGAGCTTTGCCTGTCTGATCTCTCTCTGTACTGGCAAAGATTATGTACAGAATAATGTACCCTAACTTACAGGGGGATGTTTATGCTATCTCATAATCCACCTGATCAGTAAGATCACTCCTTGAACATCTCGTTTCAGAGTACAAGTGGGCACGGTGACCTCCAATATCTGGTAATTCTTCTGCCCTGATCCTTAACTGTCCTTTGTTTCCATGTTTCAGAAGCCAGAGAGGGATGAGTGGAGTAACGGTCTTCAGGCAATGCAGGTTGCCCTGGATCTGGAGAAGAATGTGAACCAGAGTTTGCTGGATCTACACCAACTCGCCACTGCCCAGACTGACCCTCATGTAAGCTTCACCTTCTCATTCTCATCACTGTCTGACCCTCAGGGCCATACTTCAGCGTCCCTGGAATCAGGAATCCTGACTGTACAACATTCAGGACTCCTTGTTGTTGATACAACTGACCTTTCTTCCATCTCAAACAAACTGCTGGTGAAACTGATTAGATCTGGCAGTGTCTTTGAGGAAATTGGGTAACCCTTCAGTTACCTATGAACTCTCATGGGACCTGAGACAGGAATCTTCGTTTTGTTTCACAGATGCTGTCAGATCACTGAATTTCTCGAGTCCAATGCACTTCGTCCTAGTATTTCCATCAAGAGAGCATTGCCATGAGCCAGTGTTCTAGACTGGAGATCCACTCCAGGGGGAACAACTGGTGCAGGGTCCAGTGTGTCCCCATGAGCTCACCAATGAGCATTGGAGGGAATTGCTGTTTGAGCAGGGATATACCCTCTGGAATCTGGCCAGTGTTTATCCTGCGCTTGCAAACTGCCCAGGTCACTGTGGGACCTTGCTGTGTATGCTGACTACTGCATCTAGTGTCTGTGAACCTAATGTGGTGAATTGTATATCACCACCCACTGAATGTTAGTCTCTATTTAACACACTCCCATTCCCAGTGAAATCTTTTAACCGATCAGTGAGTTGACGTGGAAGAAATCTCCCTTCCACACCATGGCTTTATTATTAAATGAGGCATTAAACAGCCTGAATGTTGAAGAATGAGCTGGATCGGAACTGATCATCCTACATTCTGACTACTTTAATGTCTGTCTGTCTGCCTTCCAGCTGTGTGACTTCCTGGAGACTCGCTATTTGGATGAGGAGGTTGAGATCATCAAGCGACTTGGGGACTACATCACCAACCTGAAGCGTCTGGGAGCCCCTGAGAATGGGCTGGGAGAGTACCTGTTTGACAGGCTCTCACTGGAGGACAGCAGTTAGTGGGGCCTTTGACTGCAGTCTTTGCCTGTTTTTGTATCCAACACCTTGAGAGAATTTTTCCAGAAACCAGGAACTTGTACTGAAGAAATGAATGGGAAATAAAGATCACTTGATCTCTCCTACTCTGGTCTAATCAGTGGCTTTAATTTTCAGTTCATATCTTCAGATGGTCTGGAATCTGTTCCAAAATCTCTAGTCTATACAATACCAATAGTGATTACACTGGAGCTGTTAATTTAGGGGTTCTGTGCTTTTATTCTAGTCCTTGGAGTTTATGCATAAGACCTAGGAGTGGAAGTAAGGCCATTCGGCCCATCAAGTCTACTCTGCCTTTCAATCATGGCTGATGGGCATTTGAACTCCACTTGCCCGCGTTCTCCCCATAGCCCTTAATTCCTCGAGACAAGAATCTATCAATCTTGGTCTTGAAGACATTGTGTCCTGCCTCCACTGCACTCTGCAGCAATGAATTCCACACGCCCAGCACTCTCTGGCTGAAGAAATGTCTCTGCATTTGTTCTGAATTTACCCCCTCTAATTCCAAGGCTGTCCACAGTTCCTAGTCTTCTCACCTAACGGAAACAATTTCCTAGCGGCCGCCCTTTCCAATGCCATGTATTATCTTGTATGTCTCTGTCTCCCCTTAATCTTCTAAACTCCACTGAATACAATCCCAGGATCCTCATGTTAGGCCAACCATTCCAGGGATCATCTGTGTGAATCTCCACTAGACACGCTCCTGTGCCAGTATGTCCTTCCTGAGGTGTGGGGGCCAAAACTGGACACACTACTCCAAATGGGGCCTAACCAGAGCTTTATAAAGTCTCAGTAGCACAATGGTGCTTTTATATTCCAACCCTCTTGAGATAAGTGACAACATTGCATTTGCTTTCTTAATCACGGACTCAACCTGCAGGTTGACATTTAGAGATTCCTCGACTAGCACTCCCAGATCCCTTCGTACTTTGGCTTTATGAATTTTTCTCACTGTTTCTAAAAGTAGTCTATGCTTTTATTCTTTTTTTTCCAAAAGTGCAAGACCTCGCATTTGTTCACATTGAATTCCATCAGCCATTTCCTGGACCACTCTCTCAAACTGTCCAGATCCTTCTGTAGCCTCCCCACTTCCTCAGTACTACCTGCCTATCCACCTAACTTTGTATCATCTGCAAACGTTACTAGATGCCTTCAAGTCCCTTCATCCAGATCATTAATATATAATGTGAAGTGCTGTGATCCCCAACACTGAACCCTGCGGGACACTGCTCATCACCGGTTGCCATTCGGAAAAAGAACCTTTTATCCCAACTCTCTGCCTTCTGTCAGACAGTCAATCCATCCCAGTAGCTCACCTTGCTCAGCAGCCTCCCGTGTGGCACCTTTTCAAAGGCCTTTTGGAAGTCTAGATAGACCACATCCACTGGGTTTCCCCGGTCTAACCTACTTGTCACCTCCTCAAAGAATTCCAACAGCTTTGTCAGGCATAACCTCCCCTTACGAAATCCATGTTGACTTGTTCTAATCACTCTGCTCTAAGAATTTAGAAGCCTCATCCTTAATGATGGATTCTAGAATTTTACCAACAACTGAGGTTAGGCGAATTGGCCTATAATTTTCCATCTTTTGTCTTGATCCTTTCTTGAACAAGGGCATGTAGCTTTTACACCTGCCATGCTCATGGAAGATTCTGCAGTTTTAATCTAACATTGCCCTCAGCACTGGGAAGGTCAGGTGGTAAAAGGAGCCTGTATTTTGTATTACAGGACACAATGAACTGTTCCCACACATCATAAACTGTCCCTGTTGCCCATTTTGATGTAGGAATAGGCTTTTTCAAGCATTCTCTTGGATGAAAGAGATTACACTCACCTGTTGTGTGACAATATCCCAATCCAATCTTGCCCCTGATGTTCTCTGTACTCCATCCTCTGAGGAAGAGGTCAGTTCTGTATTTGCAGCAAACAATAGTTCTCAATATGATTCTGAATTGGGGGAGGGAGGGAAGGCTCTGTCCGGACCCTTAGAAGCAGCTGTAGCCTGTTTTGTATTGAGTATGCAACAGGGTTACTGAACTGAGCCCAGGAAGTGAGCTTGCCCTTTGCAGGGCAAGGCTGGTATGGATAGAGCACTCAACCCTCTCTCTGACTATTGTGGGCAATTCTGCACTCCTTACCCTAGGAAAGGTATCGTGGAAACCAAAAGAGTTCAGGAAAATATTTGAAGATGTTGGAGGACTTGATCTCTGAGGAGAGGATGACCAGGTTGGGGCTGCTTTAGAGAAGCGTATTATACCAGAAGTGGTGTGAATAATCCAGGTAGTTTTTCACAGGGTGGGAAAGTTCAGAACTAGAGGGTCTAGGTGTAGGGTGAGAGGGGGAAAGATTTGAAAGGGGCCCATGGGGCAACTTCTTACCACAGATCGGTGTATGGAATGAGATGCCAGAGGAAGTGGAGGCTGGTACAACTACAACATTTAAAAGGCATCTGACTAGGTACGTGAATAGGAAGGGATGTGTGCCAAGTGCTGGTAAATGGGACTGGATTTATTCTGGGTTAGTGGTGCTGGAAGAGCACAGCAGTTCAGGGAGCATCCAATGTGAAGTAAAATTGACGTTTTGCACAAAAGCCCTTCATCAGGCATTCTGCCTGTTCTCCTGAAGGGTGGAGAGATAAATGAGGAGGGTGGGGAGAAAGTAGCATAGAGTCCAATAGATGAGTAGGGGTGGGGATGGACGTGATAGGTCAGGGAGGAGAGGGAGTGGATAGGTGGAAAAGAGGCAGGTAGGACAAGTCATGGGGACAGTGCTGAGCTGGAAGTTTGGAACTAGGGTGAGGTGCGGGAAGGGGAAATGAGGAAACTGTTGAAGTCCACATTGATGCTCTGGGGTTGAAGTGTTCAGAGACGGAAGTTGAGACGTTCTTCCTCCAGGCATCTGGTGGTGAGGGAGCGGCGGTGAAGGAGGCCCAGGACCTCCATGTCCTCGGCAGAGTGGGAGGGGGAGTTGAAATGTTGGGTCACGGGGCGGTGTGGTTGATTGTGAGCATGTCCTGGAGATGTTCCTTAAAGCGCTCTGCAAGAGGCGTCCAGTCTCCCCAATGTAGAGGAGACCGCATTGGGAGCAACGGATACAATAAATGATATTAGTGGATGTGCAGGTAAAACTTTTGATGGATGTGGAAGGCTCCTTTAGGGTCTTGATGGAGGTGTGGGTGCAGGTTTTACAATTAATCAGGCTCTCTGGTCAGCACAGACAAGTCGGAGCAAATAGTTTGTTTCTGTCCTGTATTACTCTATCACAATGCCAGCATTCTATAGATCCTGAATAAAACACCTATGGCTAATAATAGTGACTAGAGTTACTCAAATCCTCATCTGTTCAACAGGCAGTTCCTCCTCATCCTGCTTGAACTCAGGAATCCTTCCCAGCGCATTGGGACGATTATTTCTTTCACTACTACTACCACTTTCACTCAACAGCCACATGTTCTGCCAAATAGTTATCACTTATCTATTCCTGGGCTGTACCTACAGCCTATCTTGCATTTTACACCTGCTATACCCCACCAGCTCATAGACGCCACTGAGAGCAAGTCACAGTAAATGGTTTGAAACAATTAAAATTTTCACCTTTGCCCGGACGATGCTGAGTCGTCTGACTGTCCTGAATTGGACCCAATGCTCCATTACTGACTGGTCTGCCAGTAAAAGTTAAGTTCCCTTAGAATAAAATCTTCCTTTGTGATGGCTGGGATTGTGGTTCAAACTTGTGAAAGCAGCTGGCACAGATGATGGGCCGAATGGTCTCCTCTGCAACAGACCAATTGTGTCAATAGAACCTGCAGCCCAAGCACACTGATCCCAGTGGGAGCTTTATTTATATTAAAATACTTTACCTGTTCCACAATCCCATTAGGAGCAATGTACCAGGGAGATGGGGCAATAAGTATTTCTGCCATGTTATTCCAACACCTTCACCCTCCCCCCTCCCCTACATAGCTCCTGCTCGAGGTAGAAGGACAGGGTTCCCCCACACAGTCTCAGTAACTCCACTGATACCAGAAAGAAGAAATGGTCACAGCAAATTGACCAAAACCATCTATCCATCCCATGTCAGCTCAGATAGAAGATGGTGTCAGCAGTGAGGACTGGCCAATTATAAAACCCAACTCCAAAGCTGCACTCCACTCCTGCTGTACTGACCTTTGACCCTGCCAGTCCCAGCCTGGTAAAGCTCAGTGTATAATTTCACACCAACAATATTCCCAGGTAGCCCCCCATCTAACTGAACCAGCCCATCTCCCCTCTTCTTCCTGCCCCCTCCCATTAGAGACGATATTGTCTCAATGTGCACATCAGCACGGAGCAATTGGGCTGAATGGACAGTGTCTGTACTGTTCACTCAATGTAATTTGATGAGCACCTGCCAGAAAATACCTCATCACAAACTCCCTGGTTATCCTTAACACCATGAATAACTCAATATGGATATAATACAATGGTGGGCACCAACATGAATCCAGTAACTAGTTCAGGGATGATTAGACATAAACATAGACATCTCTGAGATACTCGGGTCACTCGGGTTTGGTTTAGAACATAGAACATGGAAAAGTAAAGCACAGAACAGGCCCTTTGGCCCACGATGTTGTGCCGAGGTTGAATCCTAATGTAAAATATAGTACCTTAACCTCCCCACCCCTCAACCCTCTGCTCTCCATGTGCATGTCCAGCAGTCCCTTAATTGTCCCTAATGACTCTGCTTCCACCACCACTGCTGGCAACGCATTCCATACATACACAACTCTCTGCGTAAAGAACCGACCTCTGACGTCTCCATTATACCTTTCCCCTAGTATCTTAAAACTATGACGCCTCGTACCCGTCAAACCTGCCCTGGAGAAGAGTCTATTATAAAGAGACTTTAAATAATCTATAAATAATAGCCTATAAATAGACTTAGGTTTATAAATAGAGCTTCCTGTGTCTTGTGAAATCTGCAAGGTAATCACAGAAGGTTCCATCATTTGTCCATTTACCATCAGTTGCCTCCATTGGGTGAGCCCATAAACATACTATTTCTGTTGCTTTATACCAACTGAAAACCTTCCTGAAAATGATGCTCTATTTTCCATTGATCTGCCAACACTGCTCTTGGAATGTTAGGGGAATATGCCCCTCAGAGTCACAAACCAATATAGCTCTGCCAATTGGCTTCAGGCTTCTCTCCATATACTGTCCCACATGGTGTCAAAATGAGGAGTTACAGAATGTTTTACATTAGTGTCAATTTTCCTGTCATTTCCAGTCTGACCCTTTCTGAATTTGCCCTTGAGAAGGAGGTTAAAGGTCCATCAGCAATGCCATCATTGATGAATTGTTGATTCTGATTGGTTCCTGAGTTCCAAAATGTCATCCTGCACTGATTCAAATCTGATTGGATGTGGCTGCTGATCAATTGATTAACAAGAGTGATTGGTCATACTGATGATGTCATTGAATTACAGCTTAATTCCTGGGGTATAAAGTCGATGGGAGAGGGGATTTGGTTACAGTTGGTGTGTGTTGGTGGTAGTTTGGTGAAGGCTTTATTGGTAAAATGGCTTCCCAGGTTTGTCAAAACTATCACCAGGATTGTGAAGCTGCTGTTAACAAGCAGATTAACCTGGAGCTCACTGCCTCCTATGTCTATCAGTCTTTGGTGAGTGTTGGTTTGGTTTAAAGTGACATCTATTTGTGAAACTGGAATGCTCCAAGTAGCTGGACTGTTCTTTATCTCCTGCCCCTTGTAGTGAAATGGTTGAGGGAAAAACTCCTTTGACCATGAGTCCATCAGGAAGTAGTCAATATATGCTGTCCTTGGGGAAAGGTGGATCCTGTGATGTGGTTCCCTGAGCAGTCTATCCATGTCATTTAATGGAATGACTCCTCATGAGAACTTTCCAACCAGCACCAAGATACGGCTTGGCTGTTGATAAGGATAATGCCTGAGATCTTTCATGTGTGTCTGAGTGCTGCTTCTGAAGCAGCTGAGGGGTCTGTACAGACTCTCATCTTCTGAAATGTACCTTTTCAAAAGAAGCATAGGGAAATGCTTGTGGTTTGTTTAATTATAGTCAGCTCCAATGTCTGTTTCATAAGCTACTGTAGAAAGCTGGAATCCTAGTTCCTATGTATAGGAAGGTTATAAATAAAAAACTATAACTTAAAAGGCACCTGTTCATGAAGTAAATTCCAATTTCTTATGGAGAAAGGTATGATTTTAGAGTCCTGTTAGATGTGATGCGATTGAGTGATTTCCTTCTGTGCTGATGTTCTCCTCCTCACACCCCCTCTTTTTTTTTTTTTGCCCATTTCAACCATTTTGGTTGAATTGACAATATATTGGTTTCTTCTAGTTGATTACTTGTCCTAAGTAGTAACACAATCTTGAATTGTTAACTGTACCTTCATTGGGCTGTGGGATAGATAATTGATCAGAGCTGTAAATTTTCTCTGGGTTAGTCATAACATTCATTGTCTGGACACAATTTGGGCTTGTTGCCTTCCCCCAGGGAAGTGGGTAATGGAGTGACTCAGTACAGTGAGGTGAATTGGGTTTGGTGAATGGTGACATCTAGTGGATTAGTGTTGGCACTCTAAAGCTGTGCCTTTGGGCCCAAGGTTCCTAATGGAACCATTATCCCAATCTTAGACACTGCAAAGATGATTCCATTCGCAGAGATCAGGGCCCAAGGGTGCAGTTTAAAGGGAGACCTTTTTTTGTATGGATAAGAAACTACTTTTGTTAGAAGTGTATCTTTTAGAATTCATTACCACAGAAGACCTGTTTCTCAACCCTATTCTCCTGCTTTCTCAAACTTTGATCCTCTTGATATTCAAGAACTTGTCTGCCATGCTTGGTGAGGACAATGGCCTAATCTCTGCTCCTATGCTGTATTTAAAGAAAAGAACCCCATTAATCTTGCTGCACAATCCCTTTCTGATACCAGATGTGTATATCTAGCCTTTCCCTTGTTACAAATACTTGGGTGACTTGTAGTTTGAATGGAATGTAAAAATGTTGGGTACTGTTAGAATTCTTGTTTTGAATACCACTTCCTACCTTCCTCAACCCCTCCTGGTTTTTCCCTGGAGAAAGATGAATATTTAATTTCTCTCCTGTAGCTTTTATGAAGGTCCTAACCATCCTTTCCCAATCTCTTTCTTTTCTAGTGGTCTGTTTCCTGGCTACTATTTAATTTCCCAATTTTAGTAACATGGAGGTATCATTTTTATGTTGAATGTGAGACCAAACCTTCCCTTTGCCATGCAAGCTATCACTTCTGCAAGTTCTGTATTAGGTTTCAGTTCATCTACCCAATGGTTAACCTTCCACTGAACAGGACATTAGGTGAGAGACTGTTCAATCTACCTGAGGAAATAGAAAAGATTTGTTGCTGAACGTGGTCTGATCAGAGCAGCTGGGAAAGGGCTGGTTCTGGCTTTGAGATGTACAATTGGGGCCAGTGATGTGTTAATAGGATGGGAATTCTTCTTTCAGATGTCGTACTTTGACCGGGATGATGTTGCCCTGCACCATTTCTCCCAGTTCTTCAAAGCTCAGTCCCAGGAGAAGCAGGAACATGCAGAGAAGCTGCTGAAATTCCAGAATCAGCGTGGAGGCAGAATCCTCCTCCAGGATGTGAAGGTGGGAATTTGGGGGAGGGGGTTTTGTCTAGTTGAGAGCCATTTTCTTTCCAATGTGGCTTCAAGTCAGTGGCAGGATTTTCACCTCCTGAAAGAGGAGCTTTGCCTGTCTGTACTGGCAAAGATTATACACAGAATAATGTACCCTAACTTACAGGGGATATTTATGCTATCTCCTAATCCAACTGATCAGTAAGATCGTTCCTTGAACATCTAGTTTCAGAGTACAAGTGGGCAAGGTGACCTCCAATATCTGGTAATTCTTCTGTCCTGATCCTTAACTGTCCTTTGTTTCCATGTTTCAGAAGCCAGAGAGGGATGAGTGGGGTAACGGTCTGCAGGCAATGCAGGTTGCCCTGGATCTGGAGAAGAATGTGAACCAGAGTTTGCTGGATCTACACCAACTCGCCACTGCCCAGACTGACCCTCATGTAAGCTTCACCACCCCCTCATTCTCATCACTGCCTGACCCTCGGGGCAATACTTCTGCATCCCTGGAAGCAGGAATTCTGACTGTCCAACATTCAGGACTCCTTAATGTTGATACAACTGACCTGCAACAAAGACAAACTGCTGGTGAAACTGATTAGATCTGGCAGTGTCTTTGAGGAAATTGGGTAACCCTTCAGTTACCTATGAACTCTCATGGGACCTGAGACAGGAATCTTTGTATTGTTTCACAGATGCTGTCAGATCTACTGAATTTCTCGAGTCCAATGCACTTCATTCTTCTATTTTTATAAATAGAACATTGCCATGAGCCAGTGTTCTAGACTGGAGATCCACTCCAGGGGGAACAACTGGTGCAGGGTGCACTGTGGGACCCCATGAGCTCTCCAATGAGCATTGGAGGGAATTGCTGTTTGAGCAAGGATATACCTGCTGGAATCTGGCCAATGTTTATCCTGTGCTTGCAAATTGCCCAGGTCACTGTGGGATCTTGCTGTGTATGCTGACTACTGCATCTAGTGTCTGTGAACCTAATGTGGTGAATTAATGTTAGTCTCTTTAACACACTCCCATCCCCAGTGAAACATTTAACCGGTCAGTGAGTTAACTTGGGAGAAAGACCCCCACCATGGCTTTATTGTTAAATGAGGCAATAAACAGCCTGAATGTTGGAGAATGAGCTGGATAGGAACTGATCACCCTACATTCTGACTACTTTAATGTCTGTCTGACTGTCTGCCTTCCTTCCAGCTGTGTGACTTCCTGGAGACTCACTATTTGGATGAGGAGGTTGAGATCATCAAGCGACTTGGGGACTACATCACCAACCTGAAGCGTCTGGGAGCCCCTGAGAATGGGCTGGGAGAGTACCTGTTTGACAGGCTCTCACTGGAGGACAGCAGTTAGTGGGGCCTTTGACTGCAGACTTTGCCTGTTTTTGTATCCAACTCTCATTGGGAGAATTTCTCCAGAAAGCAGGAACTTGTACTGAGGAAATGAATGGGAAATAAAGATCACTTGATCTCCCCTACTCTGCTCTAATCGTGGCTTTAATTTTCAGTTCATATCTTTTGGGTGGTCTGGAATCTGTTCCAAAATCTCTAGTCTATACAATACCAATAGTGATTACACTGGAGCTGTTAATTTAGGGGTTCTGTGCTTTTATTCTAGTCCTTGGAGTTCTTGTATAAGACATAGGAGTGGAAGCAAGGCCATTCGGCCCATCAAGTCCACTCAGCCATTCAATCATGGCTGATGTGCACTTCAACTCCACTTGCCCGCATTCTCCCCGTAGCCCTTTCTTCCTAGAACAAGAATCTATCTATCTATTCCTTGAAGACATTTAGCATCCTGTCTCCACTGCACTCTGCAGCAATGAATTCCACAGGCCCACCACTCTCTGGCTGAAGAAATGTCTCTGCATTTGTTCTGAATTTACCCCCTCTAATTCCAAGGCTGTCCACAGTTCCTAGTCTTCTTACCTAACGGAAACAATTTCCTAGCGTCCACCCTTTCCAAGCCATGTATTATCTTGTATGTCTCTCTCCCCTTAATCTTCTAAACTCCACTGAATACAATCCCAGGATCCTCATGTTAGACCAACCATTCCAGGGATCATCTGTGTGAATCTCTACTAGACACGCTCCTCTGCCAGTATGTCCTTCCTGAGGTGTGGGGGCCAAAACTGGACACACTACTCCAAATGGGGCCTACCCAGATCTTTATAAAGTCTCAGTAGCACAATGGTGTTTTTATATTCCAACCCTCTTGAGATAAGTGACAACATTGCATGCGCTTTCGTAATCACGGACTCAACCTGCAGGTTGACATTTTGAGAATCCTCAACTAGCACTCCCCAGATCCCTTCGCACTTTGGCTTTATTAATTTTTCTCACTGATTTTAAAAAGTAGTCTATGCTTTTATTCTTTTTTTTCCAAAAGTGCAAGACCTCGCATTTGTTCACATTGAATTCCATCAGCCATTTCCTGGACCACTCTCTCATACTGTCTAGATCCTTCTGCAGCCTCCCCACTTCCTCCGTACTACCTGCCTGTCCACCTAACTTCGTATCATCTGCAAACTTTACTAGAATGCCACCAGACCCTTCATCCAGATCATTAATATATAATGCGAACAGCTGTGACCCCCAACAGCTGTATTGGTAGCTGGGACACCGCTCATCACCAGCTGCCATTCCAAAAAAGAACCTTTTATCCCAACTCTCTGCCTTCTGTCAGACAGCCAATCCTCAATCCATCCCAGTAGCTCACCTTGCTCAGCAGCCTCCCGTGTGGCACCTTATCAAAGGCCTTTTGGAAGTCTAGATAGACCACATCCACTGGGTTTCCCTTGGTTTAACCTACTAGTCACCTCTTCAAACAATTCCAACAGGTGTGTCAGGCATAACCTCCCCTTATGAAATCCATGTTGACTCGTTCTAATCAGACTCTGCTCTAAGAATTTAGAAACCTCATCCTTAATGATGGATTCTAGAATTTTACCAACAACTGAGGTTAGGCTAATTGGCCTATAATTTTCCATCTTTTGTCTTGATCCTTTCTTGAACAAGGGCATGTAGCCCTTACACCTGCCATGCTCATGGAAGATTCTGCAGTTTTAATCTGACATTGCCCTCAGCACTGGGGAGGTCAGGTGGTAAAAAGGAGCCTGTATTTTGTATTACAGGACACAATGAACTGTTCCCACACATCATAAACTGTCCCTGTTGCCCATTTTGATGTAGGAATCGGCTTTTTCAAACCTTCTCTTGGATGAAAGAGATTACACTCACCTCTTGTGTGACAATATCCCAATCCAATCTTGCCCCTGATGTCCTCTGTACTCCATCCTCTGAGGAAGAGGTCAGTTCTGTATTTGCAGCAAACAATAGTTCTCAATATGATTCTGAATGGGGGGGGGGGGGGGTGGTGGGAAGGCTCTGTCCGGACCCTTAGAAGCAGCTGTAGCCTGTTGTGCATTGAGTATGCAACAGGGTTATTGAACAGAGCCCAGGAAGTGAGCTTGCCCTTTGCAGGGCAGGGCTGGTATGGATAGACCACTCAACCCTCTCTCTGACTATTGTGGGCAATTCTGCACTCCTTAACCTAGGAAAGGTATCGTGGAAACCAAAAGAGTTCAGGAAAATTTTTGAAGATGTTGGAGGACTTGATCTCTGAGGAGAGGATGACCAGGTTGGGGCTGCTTTAGAGAGGCTTATTATACCAGAAGTAGTGTGAATAATCCAGGTAGTTTTTCACAGGGTGGGAAAGTTCAGAACTAGAGGGTCTAGGTGTAGGGTGAGGGGGGAAAGATTTGAAAGGGGCCCATGGGGCAACTTCTTATCATAGATCGGTGTATGGAATGAGATGCCAGAGGAATTGGAGGCTGGTACAACAACAACATTTAAAAGGCATCTGACTAGGTACATGATAGGAAGGGATGTGGGCCAAGTGCTGGTAAATGGGACTGGATTTATTCTGGATTAGTGGTGCTGGAAGAGCACAGCAGTTCAGGCAGCATCCAATGTGAAGTAAAATTGACGTTTTGCACAAAAGCCCTTCATCAGGCATTCTGCCTGTTCTCCTGAAGGGTGGAGAGATAAATGAGGAGGGTGGGGGTGGGGAGAAAGTAGCATAGAGTCCAATAGATGAGTAGGGGTGGGGATGGAGGTGATAGGTCAGGGAGTGGATAGTTGGAAAAGAGGCAGGTAGGATAAGTCATGGGGACAGTGCTGAGCTGGAAGTTTGGAACTAGGGTGACGTGCGGGAAGGGGAAATGAGGAAACTGTTGAAGTCCACATTGATGCTCTGGGGTTGAAGTGTTCAGAGACGGACGTTGAGACGTTCTTCCTCCAGGCGTCTGGTGGTGAGCGAGCGGCGGTGAAGGCGGCCCAGGACCTCCATGTCCTCGGCAGAGTGGGAGGGGGAGTTGAAATGTTGGGTCACGGGGCGGTGTGGTTGATTGTGAGCATGTCCTGGAGATGTTCCTTAAAGCGCTCTGCAAGAGGCGTCCAGTCTCCCCAATGTAGAGGAGACCGCATTGGGAGCAACGGATACAATAAATGATATTAGTGGATGTGCAGGTAAAACTTTTGATGGATGTGGAAGGCTCCTTTAGGGTCTTGATGGAGGTGTGGGTGCAGGTTTTACAATTAATCAGGCTCTCTGGTCAGCATAGACAAGTCGGAGCAAATAGTTTGTTTCTGTCCTGTATTACTCTATCACAATGCCAGCATTCTATAGATCCTGCATAAAACACCTATGGCTAATAATAGTGATTAGAGTTACTCAAATCCTCATGTGTTCAACAGGCAGTTCCTCCTCATCCTGCTCGAACTCAGGAATCCTTCCCAGCGCATTGGGACGATTATTTCTTTCACTACTACTACCACTTTCACTCAACAGCCACATGTTCTGCCAAATAGTTATCACTTATCCATTCCTGGGCTGTACCTACAGCCGATCTTGCATTTTACACCTGCTATACCCCACCAACTCATAGTAGCCACTGAGAACAAGTCACAGTAAATGGTTTGAAACAATTAAAATTTTCACCTTTGCCCGGACGGTGCTGAGTCGTCTGACTGTCCTGAATTGGACCCAATGCTCCATTACTGACTGGTCTGCCAGTAAAAGTTAAGTTCCCTTTGAATAAAATCTTCCTTTGTGATGACTGGGATTGTGGTTCAAACTTGTGAAAGCAGCTGGCAAAGATGATGGGCCGAATGGTCTCCTCTGCAACAGACCAATTGTGTCAATAGAACCTGCAGCCCAAGCACACTGATCCCAATGGGAGCTTCAATTATATGAAAATACTTTACCTGTTCCACAATCCCATTAGTAGTACTGTACCAGGGAGATGGGGCATTAAGTATTTCTGCCATGTTATTCCAACACCTTCACCCTCCCCCCTCCCCTACCTAGCTCCTGCTCGAGGTAGAAGGAAGGGGTTCCCCCACACAGTCTCAGTAACTCCACTGATACCAGAAAGAAGAAATGGTCACAGCAAATTGACCAAAACCATCTATCCATCCCATGTCAGCTCAGATAGAAGATGGTGTCAGCAGTGAGGACTGGCCAATTATAAAACCCAACTCCAAAGCAGCACTCCACTCCTGCTGTACTGACCTTTGACCCTGCCAGTCCCAGCCTGGTAAAGCTCAGTGTAGAATTTCACACCAACAATATTCCCAGGTAGCCCCCCATCTAACTGAACCGGCCCATCTCCCCTCTTCTTCCTGCCCACTCCCATTGGAGACGATATTGTCTCAATGTGCACATCAGCACGGAGGAATTGGGCTGAAGGCCAGTTTCTGTGCTGTCCACTCAATGTAATTTGATGTGCACCTGCCAGAAAATACTTCATCACAAACTCCCTGGTTATCCTTAACACCATGAATAATTCAATATGGATATAATACAATGGTGGGCACCAACATGATTCCAACAATTAATTCAAGGATGATTAGACATAGACATCGCTGAGATATTCAGGTCACTGGGGTTTGGTTTATAAATAGAGCTTCCTGTGTCTTGTGAAATCTGCAAGGTAATTACAGAAGGTTCCATCATTTGTCCATTTATCATCAGTTGCCTCCATTGGGTGAGCCCATAAACATACTATTTCTGTTGCTTTACACCAACTGAAAACCTTTCTGAAAATGATGCTCTATTTTTCATTGATCTGCCAAAACTGCTCTTGGAATGTTAGGGGAATATGCCCCTCAGAGTCACAAACCAATATAACTCTGCCAATTGGCTTCAGGCTTCTCTCCATATACTGTCCCACATGGTGTCAAAATGAGGAGTTACAGAATGTTTTACATTAGTGTCAATTTTCCGGTCATTTCCAGTCTGACCCTTTCTGAATTTGCCCTTGAGAAGGAGGTTAAAGGTCCATTAGCAATGCCACTATTGATGAATTGTTGATTCTGATTGGTTCCTGAGTTCCAAAATGTCATCCTGCACTGATTCAAATCTGATTGGACGTTGGTCGTGGCAGCTGATCAATTGATTAACAAGACTGATTGGTCATACTGATGATGTCATTGAATTACAGCTTAATTCCTGGGGTATAAAGTCGATGGGAGCGGGGCTTTGAGTATAGTTGGTGTGGGGGTTTAGTGTGTGTTGGTGGTAGTTAGAAGGCTCTATTGGTAAAATGGCTTCCCAGGTTTGTCAAAACTATCACCAGGATTGTGAAGCTGCTGTTAACAAGCAGATTAACCTGGAGCTCACTGCCTCCTATCTCTATCAGTCTTTGGTGAGTGTTGCTTTGGTTTAAAGTGACATCTATTTGTGAAACTGGAATGCTCCAAGTAGCTGGACTGTTCCATATCTCCTGCCCCTTGTACTGAAATGGTTAAGGGAAAAACTCCTTTGACCATGAGTCCATCAGGAAGTAGTCAATATGTGCAGATGATATGAAGATAGGTGGAGTTGTGGACAGTGAGGAGGGCTGTTGTTGGCTGCAGAGGGACTTAGATATGATGCAGGGCTGGGCTGAGGAGTGGCAGATGGAGTTCAACCCTGTGAAGTGTGAGGTTGTCCATTTTGGAAGAACAAATAAGAATGTGGAATATAGGGTTAATAGTAGGGTTCTTGGTCAGGTGGAGGAACAGAGGGATCTTGGGGTCTATGTACATAGATCTTTGAAGGTTGCCACTCAGGTGGATAGAGTTTGTAAGAAGGCCTATGGAGTATTATTGTTCATTAGCAGAGGGATTGAATTCAAGAGTCGTGAAGTGATGTTGCAGCTGTACAGGACTTTGGTTAGGCCACAGTTGGAGTACTGTGGGCAGTTCTGGTTTCCTCACTTTTTAGGAAAGATGTGGAAGCTTTGGAGAGGGTGCAGAGAAGATTTACCAGGATGTTGCCTGGAATGGAGAGTAGGTCGTACGAGGATAGGTTGAGAGTTCTCGGTCTTTTCTCGTTGGAATGGTGAAGGATGAGGGGTGACTTTATAGAGGTTTATAAGATGATCAGAGGAATAGATGGAGTAGACAGTCAACCTTTTTCCATGTGTACAACAGTGTTACAAGGGGACATAAATTTAAGGTGAAGGGTGGAAGGTATAGGGGAGATATCAGGGGTGGGTTCTTTACCCAGAGAGTGGTGGGGGCATGGAATGCGCTGCCTGTGGGAGTGGTAGAGTCAGAATCATTGGTGACCTTTAAGTGGCATTTGGATAGGTATGTGGATGGGTGCTTAATCTAGGTTAGAAGTTCGGTACAACATCGTGGGCCGAAGGGCCTGTTCTGTGCTGTGTTGTTCTATGTTCTATGTTGTTCTGTGCTGTCCTTGGGAAAAGGTGGATCCTGTGATGTGGTTCCCTGAGCAGTCTATCCATGTCATTTGATGGAGTGGCTCCTCATGAGAACTTTCCAACCAGCACCAAGATATGGCTTGGCTGTTGATGAGAAGGATAATGCCTGAGATCTTTCATGTGTGTCTGAGTGCTGCTTCTGAAGCAGCTGAGGGGTCTGTACAGACTCTCATCTTCTGAAATGTACCTTTTCAAAAGAAGCATAGGGAAATGCTTGTGGTTTGTTTAATTATAGTCAGCTCCAATGTCTCTTTCATAAGCTACTGTAGAAAGCTGGAATCCTAGTTCCTATGTATAGGAAGGTTTTAAATAAAATACCATAACTTAAAAGGTACCTGTTTATGAAGTAAATTCCAATTCCTTATGGAGAAAGGTATGTGATGGATAGAGTGGTTTCCTTCGTGCTGATGTTCACCTCTTCCTTAACACCTTTTTTTTTTGCCCATTTCAACCATTTTGGTCTAATAGACAATATTATATTGGTTTCTTCTAGTTGGTTACTTGTCCTAAGCAGTAACACAAGCTTGAATTGTTAACTGTACCTTCATTGGGCTGTGGGATAGATAATTGATCAGAGCTGTAAATTTTCTCTGGGTTAGTCATAACATTCATTGTCTGGACACAATTTGGGCTTGTTGCCTTTCCCAGGGAAATGGGTAATGGAGTAACTCAGTACAGTGAGGAGAATTGGGTTTGGTGAATGGTGACATCTAGTGGATTAGTGTTAGCTCTCTGAAGCTGTGCCTTTGGGTCCTAGGTCTCCTAATGGAACCATATCCCAATCTTAGACACTGCAAAGATTATTCCATTCGCAGAGATCAGGGCCCAAGGGTGCAGTTTAAAGGGAGACCTTTTTTTTTTTTTGAACGGATAAGAAACTACTTTTGTCAGAAGTGAATCTTTTAGAATTCATCACCACAGAAGACCTGTTTCTCAACCCTATTCTCCTGCTTTCTCAAACTTTGATCCTCTTGATATTCAAGAACTTGTCTGCCATGCTTGGTGAGGACAATGGCCTAATCTCTGCTCCTATGCTGTATTTAAAGAAAAGAACCCCATTAATCTTGCTGCACAATCCCTTTCTGATACCAGATGTGTATATCTAGCCTTTCCCTTGTTACAAATACTTGGGTGACTTGTAGTTTGAATGGAATGTAAAAATGTTGGGTACTGTTAGAATTCTTGTTTTGAATACCATTTCCTACCTTCCTCAACCCCTCCTGGTTTTTCCCTGGAGAAAGATGAATATTTAATTTCTCTCCTGTAGTATTTATGAAGGTCCCAACCATCCTTTCCCAATCTATTTCTTTTCTAGTGGTCTGTTTCCTGGCTACTATTTAATTTCCCAATTTTAGTAAAAAATGAAACCTCCATGGTATCTTGAATGTGAGACCAAAACTTCACTTTGCCATGAAAGCTATCATTTCTGCAAGTTCTGTATTAGGTTTCAGTTCATCTACCCAATGGTTAACCTTCCACTGAACAGGACATTAGGTGAGAGACTGTTCAATCTACCTGAAGAAATAGAAAAGATTTGCTGTTGAACGTGGTCTGATCAGAGCAGCTGGGAAAGGGCTGGTTCTGGCTTTGAGATGTACAATTGGGGCCAGTGATGTGCTAATGGGATGGAAATGGTTCTTTCAGATGTCGTACTTTGACCGGGATGATGTTGCCCTGCACCATTTCTCCCAGTTCTTCAAAGCTCAGTCCCAGGAGAAGCAGGAACATGCAGAGAAGCTGCTGAAATTCCAGAATCAGCGTGGAGGCAGAGTCCTCCTCCAGGATGTGAAGGTGGGAATTTTAGGGGGATGGATTTTGTATGGTTGGCGAGGAAATGGCTCTTAATATGGCTTCAAGTCAGTGGCAGGATTTTCACCTCCTGAAAGAGGAGCTTTGCCTGTCTGATCTCTCTCTGTACTGGCAAAGATTATTCACAGAATAATGTACCCTAACTTACAGGGGGATATTTATGCTATCTCCTAATCCAACTGATCAGTAAGATCATTCCTTGAACATCTAGTTTCAGAGTACAAGTGAGCACGGTGACCTCCAATATCTGGTAATTCTTCTGCCCTGATCCTTAACTGTCCTTTGTTTCCATGTTTCAGAAGCCAGAGAGGGATGAGTGGGGTAACGGTCTGCAGGCAATGCAGGTTGCCCTGGATCTGGAGAAGAATGTGAACCAGAGTTTGCTGGATCTACACCAACTCGCCACTGCCCAGACTGACCCTCATGTAAGCTTCACCACCCCCTCATTCTCATCACTGCCTGACCCTCGGGGCAATACTTCTGCATCCCTGGAAGCAGGAATTCTGACTGTCCAACATTCAGGACTCCTTAATGTTGATACAACTGACCTGCAACAAAGACAAACTGCTGGTGAAACTGATTAGATCTGGCAGTGTCTTTGAGGAAATTGGGTAACCCTTCAGTTACCTATGAACTCTCATGGGACCTGAGACAGGAATCTTTGTATTGTTTCACAGATGCTGTCAGATCTACTGAATTTCTCGAGTCCAATGCACTTCATTCTTCTATTTTTATAAATAGAACATTGCCATGAGCCAGTGTTCTAGACTGGAGATCCACTCCAGGGGGAACAACTGGTGCAGGGTGCACTGTGGGACCCCATGAGCTCTCCAATGAGCATTGGAGGGAATTGCTGTTTGAGCAAGGATATACCTGCTGGAATCTGGCCAATGTTTATCCTGTGCTTGCAAATTGCCCAGGTCACTGTGGGATCTTGCTGTGTATGCTGACTACTGCATCTAGTGTCTGTGAACCTAATGTGGTGAATTAATGTTAGTCTCTTTAACACACTCCCATCCCCAGTGAAACATTTAACCGGTCAGTGAGTTAACTTGGGAGAAAGACCCCCACCATGGCTTTATTGTTAAATGAGGCAATAAACAGCCTGAATGTTGGAGAATGAGCTGGATAGGAACTGATCACCCTACATTCTGACTACTTTAATGTCTGTCTGACTGTCTGCCTTCCTTCCAGCTGTGTGACTTCCTGGAGACTCACTATTTGGATGAGGAGGTTGAGATCATCAAGCGACTTGGGGACTACATCACCAACCTGAAGCGTCTGGGAGCCCCTGAGAATGGGCTGGGAGAGTACCTGTTTGACAGGCTCTCACTGGAGGACAGCAGTTAGTGGGGCCTTTGACTGCAGACTTTTCCTGTTTTTGTATCCAACTCTCATTGGGAGAATTTCTCCAGAAAGCAGGAACTTGTACTGAGGAAATGAATGGGAAATAAAGATCACTTGATCTCTCCTACTCTGCTCTAATCGTGGCTTTAATTTTCAGTTCATATCTTTTGGGTGGTCTGGAATCTGTTCCAAAATCTCTAGTCTATACAATACCAATAGTGATTACACTGGAGGTGTTAATTTAGGGGTTCTGTGCTTTTATTCTAGTCCTTGGAGTTCTTGTATAAGACCTAGGAGTGGAAGCAAGGCCATTCGGCCCATCAAGTCCACTCAGCCATTCAATCATGGCTGATGTGCACTTCAACTCCACTTGCCCGCATTCTCCCCGTAGCCCTTTCTTCCTAGAACAAGAATCTATCTATCTATTCCTCGAAGACATTTAGCGTCCTGTCTCCACTGCACTCTGCAGCAATGAATTCCACAGGCCCACCACTCTCTGGCTGAAGAAATGTCTCTGCATTTGTTCTGAATTTACCCCCTCTAATTCCAAGGCTGTCCACAGTTCCTAGTCTTCTTACCTAACGGAAACAATTTCCTAGCGTCCACCCTTTCCAAGCCATGTATTATCTTGTATGTCTCTCTCCCCTTAATCTTCTAAACTCCACTGAATACAATCCCAGGATCCTCATATGTTAGACCAACCATTCCAGGGATCATCTGTGTGAATCTCTACTAGACACGCTCCTCTGCCAGTATGTCCTTCCTGAGGTGTGGGGGCCAAAACTGGACACACTACTCCAAATGGGGCCTACCCAGAGCTTTATAAAGTCTCAGTAGCACAATGGTGTTTTTATATTCCAACCCTCTTGAGATAAGTGACAACATTGCATGCGCTTTCGTAATCACGGACTCAACCTGCAGGTTGACATTTTGAGAATCCTCAACTAGCACTCCCCAGATCCCTTCGTACTTTGGCTTTATTAATTTTTCTCACTGATTTTAAAAAGTAGTCTATGCTTTTATTCTTTTTTTCCAAAAGTGCAAGACCTCGCATTTGTTCACATTGAATTCCATCAGCCATTTCCTGGACCACTCTCTCATACTGTCTAGATCCTTCTGCAGCCTCCCCACTTCCTCCGTACTACCTGCCTGTCCACCTAACTTCGTATCATCTGCAAACTTTACTAGAATGCCCCCAGTCCCTTCATCCAGATCATTAATATATAATGCGAACAGCTGTGACCCCCAACAGCTGTATTGGTAGCTGGGACACCGCTCATCACCAGCTGCCATTCCAAAAAAGAACCTTTTATCCCAACTCTCTGCCTTCTGTCAGACAGCCAATCCTCAATCCATCCCAGTAGCTCACCTTGCTCAGCAGCCTCCCATGTGGCACCTTATCAAAGGCCTTTTGGAAGTCCAGATAGACCACATCCACTGGGTTTCCCTTGGTTTAACCTACTAGTCACCTCTTCAAACAATTCCAACAGGTTTGTCAGGCATAACCTCCCCTTACTAAATCCATGTTGACTTGTTCTAATCAGACTCTGCTCTTCCAAGAATTTAGAAACCTCATCCTTAATGATGGATTCTAGAATTTTACCAACAACTGAGGTTAGGCTAATTGGCCTATAATTTTCCATCTTTTGTCTTGATCCTTTCTTGAACAAGGGCATGTAGCCCTTACACCTGCCATGCTCATGGAAGATTCTGCAGTTTTAATCTGACATTGCCCCCAGCACTGGGGAGGTCAGGTGGTAAAAAGGAGCCTGTATTTTGTATTACAGGACACAATGAACTGTTCCCACACATCATAACCTATCCCTGTTGCCCATTTTGATGTAGGAATAGGCTTTTTAAAACATTCTCTTGGATGAAAGAGATTACACTCACCTCTTGTGTGACAATATCCCAATCCAATCTTGCCCCTGATGTCCTCTGTACTCCATCCTCTGAGGAAGAGGTCAGTGCTGTATTTGCAGCAAACAATAGTTCTCAATATGATTCTGAATTTGGGGGGGGGTGGTGGGAAGGCTCTGTCCAGACCCTTAGAAGCAGCTGTAGCCTGTTGTGCATTGAGTATGCAACAGGATTATTGAACAGAGCCCAGGAAGTGAGCTTGCCCTTTGCAGGGCAGGGCTGGTATGGATAGACCACTCAACCCTCTCTCTGACTATTGTGGGCAATTCTGCACTCCTTAACCTAGGAAAGGTATTGTGGAAACCAAAAGAGTTCAGGAAAATTTTTGAAGATGTTGGAGGACTTGATCTCTGAGGAGAGGATGACCAGGTTGGGGCTGCTTTAGAGAGGCTTATTATACCAGAAGTAGTGTGAATAATCCAGGTTGTTTTTCACAGGGTGGGGAAAGTTCAGAACTAGAGGGTCTAGGTGTAGGGTGAGGGGGGAAAGATTTGAAAGGGGCCCATGGGGCGGCAACTTATCACAGATCGGTGTATGGAATGAGATGGCAGAGGAATTGGAGGCTGGTACAACAACAACATTTAAAAGGCATCTGACTAGGTACATGATAGGAAGGGATGTGGGCCAAGTGCTGGTAAATGGGACTGGATTTATTCTGGATTAGTGGTGCTGGAAGAGCACAGCAGTTCAGGCAGCATCCAATGTGAAGTAAAATTGACGTTTTGCACAAAAGCCCTTCATCAGGCATTCTGCCTGTTCTCCTGAAGGGTGGAGAGATAAATGAGGAGGGTGGGGAGAAAGTAGCATAGAGTACAATAGATGAGTAGGGGTGGGGATGGAGGTGATAGGTCAGGGAGGAGAGGGAGTGGATAGGTGGAAAAGAGGCAGGTAGGACAGGTCATGGGGACAGTGCTGAGCTGGAAGTTTGGAACTAGGGTGACGTGCGGGAAGGGGAAATGAGGAAACTGTTGAAGTCCACATTGATGCTCTGGGGTTGAAGTGTTCAGAGACGGACGTTGAGACGTTCTTCCTCCAGGCGTCTGGTGGTGAGCGAGCGGCGGTGAAGGCGGCCCAGGACCTCCATGTCCTCGGCAGAGTGGGAGGGGGAGTTGAAATGTTGGGTCACGGGGCGGTGTGGTTGATTGTGAGCATGTCCTGGAGATGTTCCTTAAAGCGCTCTGCAAGAGGCGTCCAGTCTCCCCAATGTAGAGGAGACCGCATTGGGAGCAACGGATACAATAAATGATATTAGTGGATGTGCAGGTAAAACTTTTGATGGATGTGGAAGGCTCCTTTAGGGTCTTGATGGAGGTGTGGGTGCAGGTTTTACAATTAATCAGGCTCTCTGGTCAGCACAGACAAGTCGGAGCAAATAGTTTGTTTCTGTCCTGTATGACTCTATCACAATGCCAGCATTCTATAGATCCTGCATAAAACACCTATGGCTAATAATAGTGACTAGAGTTACTCAAATCCTCATCTGTTCAACAGGCAGTTCCTCCACATCTCACTCGAACTCAGGAATCCTTCCCAGCGCATTGGGACAATTATTTCTTTCACTACTACTACCACTTTCACTCAACAGCCACATGTTCTGCCAAATAGTTATCACTTATCCATTCCTGGGCTGTAACTGCAGCCTATCTTGCATTTTACACCTGATATACCCCACCAGCTCATAGAAGCCACTGAGAACAAGTCACAGTAAATGGTTTGAAACAGTTAAAATTTTCACCTTTGCCCAGACGATGCTGAGTCCGTCCCATTGTCTGACTGTCCTGAATTGGACCCATTGCTCCATAACTGACTGGTCTGCCAGTAAAAGTTAAGTTCCATTAGAATAAAATCTTCCTTTGTGATGACTGGGATTGTGGTTCAAACTTGTGAAAGCAGCTGGCACAGATGATGGGCTGAATGGTCTCCTCTGCAATGGACTAGTTGTGTCAATAGATCCTGTAGCCCAAGCACACTGTTCCCAGTGGGAGCTTCAATTATATGAAAATACTTTACCTGTTCCACAATCCCATTAGTAGCAATGTACCAGGCAGATGGGGCAATAAGTATTTCTGCCATGTTATTCCAACACCTTCACCCTCCCCCTCCCCTACATAGCTCCTGCTCGAGGTAGAAGGAAGGGGTTCCCCCACACAGTCTCAGTAACTCCACTGATACCAGAAAGAAGAAATGGTCACAGCAAATTGACCAAAACCATCTATCCATCCCATGTCAGCTCAGATAGAAGATGGTGTCAGCAGTGAGGACTGGCCAATTATAAAACCCAACTCCAAAGCAGCACTCCACTCCTGCTGTACTGACCTTTGACCCTGCCAGTCCCAGCCTGGTAAAGCTCAGTGTAGAATTTCACACCAACAATATTCCCAGGTAGCCCCCCGTCTAACTGAACCGGCCCATCTCCCCTCTTCTTCCTGCCCACTCCCATTGGAGACGATATTGTCTCAATGTGCACAGCAGCACGGAGGAATTGGGCTGAAGGCCAGTTTCTGTGCTGTCCTCTCAATGTAATTTGATGTGCACCTGCCAGAAAATACTTCATCACAAACTCCCTGGTTATCCTTAACACCATGAATAATTCAATATGGATATAATACAATGGTGGGCACCAACATGATTCCAACAATTAATTCAAGGATGATTAGACATAGACATCGCTGAGATATTCAGGTCACTGGGGTTTGGTTTATAAATAGAGCTTCCTGTGTCTTGTGAAATCTGCAAGGTAATTACAGAAGGTTCCATCATTTGTCCATTTATCATCAGTTGCCTCCATTGGGTGAGCCCATAAACATACTATTTCTGTTGCTTTACACCAACTGAAAACCTTCCTGAAAATGATGCTCTATTTTTCATTGATCTGCCAAAACTGCTCTTGGAATGTTAGGGGAATATGCCCCTCAGAGTCACAAACCAATATAACTCTGCCAATTGGCTTCAGGCTTCTCTTCATATACTGTCCCACATGGTGTCAAAATGAGGAGTTACAGAATGTTTTACATTAGTGTCAATTTTCCGGTCATTTCCAGTCTGACCCTTTCTGAATTTGCCCTTGAGAAGGAGGTTAAAGGTCCATTAGCAATGCCACTATTGATGAATTGTTGATTCTGATTGGTTCCTGAGTTCCAAAATGTCATCCTGCACTGATTCAAATCTGATTGGACGTTGGTCGTGGCAGCTGATCAATTGATTAACAAGACTGATTGGTCATACTGATGATGTCATTGAATTACAGCTTAATTCCTGGGGTATAAAGTCGATGGGAGCGGGGCTTTGAGTATAGTTGGTGTGGGGTTTAGTGTATGTTGGTGGTAGTTAGAAGGCTCTATTGGTAAAATGGCTTCCCAGGTTTGTCAAAACTATCACCAGGACTGTGAAGCTGCTGTTAACAAGCAGATTAACTTGGAGCTCACTGCCTCCTATCTCTATCAGTCTTTGGTGAGTGTTGCTTTGGTTTAAAGTGACATCTATTTGTGAAACTGGAATGCTCCAAGTAGCTGGACTGTTCCATATCTCCTGCCCCTTGTACTGAAATGGTTAAGGGAAAAACTCCTTTGACCATGAGTCCATCAGGAAGTAGTCAATATGTGCAGATGATATGAAGATAGGTGGAGTTGTGGACAGTGAGGAGGGCTGTTGTCGGCTGCAGAGGGACTTAGATATGATGCAGGGCTGGGCTGAGGAGTGGCAGATGGAGTTCAACCCTGCCAAGTGTGAGGTTGTCCATTTTGGAAGAACAAATAAGAATGTGGAATATAGGGTTAATAGTAGGGTTCTTGGTCAGGTGGAGGAACAGAGGGATCTTGGGGTCTATGTACATAGATCTTTGAAGGTTGCCACTCAGGTGGATAGAGTTTGTAAGAAGGCCTATGGAGTATTATTGTTCATTAGCAGAGGGATTGAATTCAAGAGTCGTGAAGTGATGTTGCAGCTGTACAGGACTTTGGTTAGGCCACAGTTGGAGTACTGTGGGCAGTTCTGGTTTCCTCACTTTTTAGGAAAGATGTGGAAGCTTTGGAGAGGGTGCAGAGAAGATTTACCAGGATGTTGCCTGGAATGGAGAGTAGGTCGTACGAGGATAGGTTGAGAGTTCTCGGTCTTTTCTCGTTGGAATGGTGAAGGATGAGGGGTGACTTTATAGAGGTTTATAAGATGATCAGAGGAATAGATGGAGTAGACAGTCAACCTTTTTCCATGTGTACAACAGTGTTACAAGGGGACATAAATTTAAGGTGAAGGGTGGAAGGTATAGGGGAGATGTCAGGGGTGGGTTCTTTACCCAGAGAGTGGTGGGGGCATGGAATGCGCTGCCTGTGGGAGTGGTAGAGTCAGAATCATTGGTGACCTTTAAGCGGCATTTGGATAGGTACGTGGATGGGTGCTTAATCTAGGTTAGAAGTTCGGTACAACATCGTGGGCCGAAGGGCCTGTTCTGTGCTGTGTTGTTCTATGTTCTATGTTGTTCTGTGCTGTCCTTGGGAAAAGGTGGATCCTGTGATGTGGTTCCCTGAGCAGTCTATCCATGTCATTTGATGGAATGGCTCCTCATGAGAACTTTCCAACCAGCACCAAGATATGGCTTGGCTGTTGATGAGAAGGATAATGCCTGAGATCTTTCATGTGTCTGAGTGCTTCTTTTGAAGCAGCTGAGGGGTCTGTACAGACTCTCATCTTCTGAAATGTACCTTTTCAAAAGAAGCATAGGGAAATGCTTGTGGTTTGTTTAATTATAGTCAGCTCCAATGTCTCTTTCATAAGCTACTGTAGAAAGCTGGAATCCTAGTTCCTATGTATAGGAAGGTTTTAAATAAAATACCATAACTTAAAAGGTACCTGTTTATGAAGTAAATTCCAATTCCTTATGGAGAAAGGTTTGTGATGGATGGAGTGGTTTCCTTCGTGCTGATGTTCACCTCTTCCTTAACACCTTTTTTTTTTGCCCATTTCAACCATTTTGGTCTAATAGACAATATTATATTGGTTTCTTCTAGTTGATTACTTGTCCTAAGCAGTAACACAAGCTTGAATTGTTAACTGTACCTTCATTGGGCTGTGGGATAGATAATTGATCAGAGCTGTAAATTTTCTCTGGGTTAGTCATAACATTCATTGTCTGGACACCATTTGGGCTTGTTGCCTTTCCCAGGGAAATGGGTAATGGAGTAACTCAGTACAGTGAGGAGAATTGGGTTTGGTGAATGATGACATCTAGTGGATTAGTGTTAGCTCTCTGAAGCTGTGCCTTTGGGTCCTAGGTCTTCTAATGGAACCATATCCCAATCTTAGACACTGCAAAGATTATTCCATTCGCAGAGATCAGGGCCCAAGGGTGCAGTTTAAAGGGAGACCTTTTTTTTTTGAACGGATAAGAAACTACTTTTGTCAGAAGTGAATCTTTTAGAATTCATCACCACAGAAGACCTGTTTCTCAACCCTATTCTCCTGCTTTCTCAAACTTTGATCCTCTTGATATTCAAGAACTTGTCTGCCATGCTTGGAGAGGGCAATGGCCTAATCTCTGCTCCTATGCTGTATTTAAAGAAAAGAACCCCATTAATCTTGCTGCACAATCCCTTTCTGATACCAGATGTGTATATCTAGACCTTCCCTTGTTACAAATACTTGGGTGACTTGTAGTTTGAATGGAATGTAAAAATGTTGGGTACTGTTAGAATTCTGGTTTTGAATACCATTTCCTACCTTCCTCAACCCCTCCTGGTTTTTCCCTGGAGAAAGATGAATATTTAATTTCTCTCCTGTAGTATTTATGAAGGTCCCAACCATCCTTTCCCAATCTATTTCTTTTCTAGTGGTCTGTTTCCTGGCTACTATTTAATTTCCCAAGTTTAGTAAAAAATGAAACCTCCATGGTATGTTGAATGTGAGACCAAAACTTCACTTTGCCATGAAAGCTATCATTTCTGCAAGTTCTGTATTAGGTTTCAATTCATCTACCCAATGGGTAACCTTCCACTGAACAGGACATTAGGTGAGAGACTGTTCAATCTACCTGAGGAAATAGAAAAGATTTGCTGCTGAACGTGGTCTGATCAGAGCAGCTGGGAAAGGGCTGGTTCTGGCTTTGAGATGAACAATTGGGGCCAGTGATGTGCTAATGGGATGGAAATGGTTCTCTTTCAGATGTCGTACTTTGACCGGGATGATGTTGCCCTGCACCATTTCTCCCAGTTCTTCAAAGCTCAGTCCCAGGAGAAGCAGGAACATGCAGAGAAGCTGCTGAAATTCCAGAATCAGCGTGGAGGCAGAGTCCTCCTCCAGGATGTGAAGGTGGGAATTTTAGGGGGATGGATTTTGTATGGTTGGTGAGGAAATGGCTCTTAATATGGCTTCAAGTCAGTGGCAGGATTTTCACCTCCTGAAAGAGGAGCTTTGCCTGTCTGATCTCTCTCTGTACTGGCAAAGATTATTCACAGAATAATGTACCCTAACTTACAGGGGGATATTTATGCTATCTCCTAATCCAACTGATCAGTAAGATCATTCCTTGAACATCTAGTTTCAGAGTACAAGTGAGCACGGTGACCTCCAATATCTGGTAATTCTTCTGCCCTGATCCTTAACTGTCCTTTGTTTCCATGTTTCAGAAGCCAGAGAGGGATGAGTGGGGTAACGGTCTGCAGGCAATGCAGGTTGCCCTGGATCTGGAGAAGAATGTGAACCAGAGTTTGCTGGATCTACACCAACTCGCCACTGCCCAGACTGACCCTCATGTAAGCTTCACCACCCCCTCATCCTCATCACTGCCTGACCCTCGGGGCAATACTTCTGCATCCCTGGAAGCAGGAATTCTGACTGTCCAACATTCAGGACTCCTTAATGTTGATACAACTGACCTGCAACAAAGACAAACTGCTGGTGAAACTGATTAGATCTGGCAGTGTCTTTGAGGAAATTGGGTAACCCTTCAGTTACCTATGAACTCTCATGGGACCTGAGACAGGAATCTTTGTATTGTTTCACAGATGCTGTCAGATCTACTGAATTTCTCGAGTCCAATGCACTTCATTCTTCTATGTTTATAAATAGAACATTGCCATGAGCCAGTGTTCTAGACTCGAGATCCACTCCAGGGGGAACAACTGGTGCAGGGTGCACTGTGGGACCCCATGAGCTCTCCAATGAGCATTGGAGGGAATTGCTGTTTGAGCAAGGATATACCTGCTGGAATCTGGCCAATGTTTATCCTGTGCTTGCAAATTGCCCAGGTCACTGTGGGATCTTGCTGTGTATGCTGACTACTGCATCTAGTGTCTGTGAACCTAATGTGGTGAATTAATGTTAGTCTCTTTAACACACTCCCATCCCCAGTGAAACATTTAACCGGTCAGTGAGTTAACTTGGGAGAAAGACCCCTTCCACACCATGGCTTTATTGTTAAATGAGGCAATAAACAGCCTGAATGTTGGAGAATGAGCTGGATAGGAACTGATCATCTGACATTCTGACTACTTTTAATGTCTGTCTGTCTGCCTTCCTTCCAGCTGTGTGACTTCCTGGAGACTCACTATTTGGATGAGGAGGTTGAGATCATCAAGCTACTTGGGGACTACATCACCAACCTGAAGCGTCTGGGAGCCCCTGAGAATGGGCTGGGAGAGTACCTGTTTGACAGGCTCTCACTGGAGGACAGCAGTTAGTGGGGCCTTTGACTGCAGTCTTTGCCTGTTTTTGCATCCAACACCTTGAGAGAATTTCTCCAGAAAGCAGGAACTTGTACTGAAGAAATGAATGGGAAATAAAGATCACTTGATCTCTCCTACTCTGCTCTAATCAGTGGCTTTAATTTTCAGTTCATATCTTTGGGGGGTCTGGAATCTGTTCCAAAATCTCTAGTCTATACAATACCAATAGTGATTACACTGGAGCTGTTAATTTAGGGGTTCTGTGCTTTTAGTCTAGGCCTTGGAGTTTATGCGTAAGACCGAGGAGTGGAAGTAAGGACATTCGGCCCATCAAGTCCACTCTGCCATTCAATCATGGCTGATGGGCATTTCAACTCCACTTACCCGCATTCTCCCCGTAGCCCTTAATTCCTCGAGACAACAACAATCTATCAATCTCTGCCTTGAAGACATTTAGCGTCCTGCCTCCACTGCACTCTGCAGCAATGAATTCCACAGGCCCACCACTCTCTGGCTGAAGAAATGTCTCTGCATTTGTTCTGAATTTACTCCCTCTAATTCTAAGGCTGTGTCCACTGGTCCTAGTCTCTTCACCTAACGGAAACAATTTCCTAGCGTCCACCCTTTCCAAGCCATGTATTATCTTGTATGTCTCTGTCTCCCCTTAATCTTCTAACCTCCAATGAATACAATCCCAGGATCCTCATCTGTTCCTCATATGTTAGACCAACCATTCCAGGGATCATCTGTGTGAATCTCCACTGGACACGCTCCAGTGCCAGTATCCCCTTCGTGAGATGTGGGGACCAAAACTGGACACACTACTCCAAATGGGGCCTAACCAGCGCTTTATAAAGTCTCAGTAGCACAATGGTGTTTTTATATTCCAACCCTCTTGAGATAAGTGACAACATTGCATTTGCTTTCTTAATCACAGACTCAACCTGCAGGTTGACCTTTAGAGGATCCTCGACTAGCACTCCCAGATCCCTTCGTACTTTAGCTTTATGAATTTTTCTCACTGTTTTTAAAAAGTAGTCTATGCTTTTTGTCTTTCTCCCAAAGTGCAAGACCTCGCATTTGTTCACGTTGAATTCTACCAGCCATTTCCTGGACCACTCTCCCAAACTGTCTAGATCCTTCTGCAGCCTCCCCACTTCCTCCGTACTACCTGCCTGTCCACCTAACTTTGTATCATCTGCAAACTTTACTAGAATGCCCCCAGTCCCTTCATCCAGATCATTAATATATAATGCGAACAGCTGTGACCCCAACACTGAACCCTGCGGGACACCGCTCATCACCAGCTGCCATTCAGAAAAAGAACCTTTTATCCCAACTCTCTGCCTTCTGTCAGACAGCCAATTCTCAATCCATCCCAGTAGCTCACCTTGCTCAGCAGCCTCCCTTTTCAAAGGCATTTTGGAATTCTAGATAGACCACATCCACTGGGTTTCCCCGGTCTAACCTACTAGTCACCTCTTCAAACAATTCCAACAGGTTTGTCAGGCATGACCTCCCCTTACTAAATCCATGTTGACTCGTTCTAATCAGACTCTGCTCTAAGAATTTAGAAGCCTCATCCTTAATGATGGATTCTAGAATTTTACCAACAACTGAGGTTAGGCTAATTGGCCTATAATTTTCCATCTTTTGTCTTGATCCTTTCTTGAACAAGGGCATGTAGCCCTTACACCTGCCATGCTCATGGAAGATTCTGCAGTTTTAATCTAACATTGCCCTCAGCACTGGGGAGGTCAGGTGGTTTAAAAAGGAGCCTGTATTTTGTATTACAGGACACAATGAACTGTTCCCACACATCTTAAACTGTCCCTGTTGCCCATTTTGATGTAGGAATAGGCTTTTTCAAGCATTCTCTTGGATGAAAGAGATTACACTCACCTCTTGTGTGACCATATCCCAATCCAATCTTGCCCCTGATGTCCTCTGTACTCCATCCTCTGAGGAAGAGGTCAGTTCTGTATTTGCAGCAAACAATAGTTCTCAATATGATTCTGAATTGGGGGAGGGTGGGAAGGCTCTGTCCGGACCCTTAGAAGCAGCTGAAGCCTGTTGTGCATTGAGTATGCAACAGGATTATTGAACAGAGCCCAGGAAGTGAGCTTGCCCTTTGCAGGGCAGGGCTGGTATGGATAGACCACTCAACCCTCTCTCTGACTATTGTGGGCAATTCTGCACTCCTTACCCTAGGAAAGTTATTGTGAAAACCAAAAGAGTTCAGGAAAAGATTTGAAGATGTTGGAGGACTTGATCTCTGAGGAGAGGCTGACCAGGTTGGGGCTGCTTCAGAGAGGCTTATTAAACCAGAAGTAGTGTGAATAATCCAGGTAGTTTTTCACAGGGTGGGAAAGTTCAGAACTAGAGGGTCTAGGTGTAGGGTGAGGGGGGGAAAGATTTGAAAGGGGCCCATGGGGCAACTTCTTATCATAGATCGGTGTATGGAATGAGATGCCAGAGGAAGTGGAGGCAGATACAACTACAACATTTAAAAGGCATCTGACTAGGTACATGAATAGGAAGGGATGTGGGCCAAGTGCTGGTAAATGGGACTGGATTTATTCTGGATTAGTGGTGCTGGAAGAGCACAGCAGTTCAGGGAGCATCCAATGCGCAGTAAAATCAACATTTTGGACAAAAGCCTTTCATCAGGCATTCTGCCTGTTCTCCTGAAGGGTGGAGAGATAAATGAGGGTGGGGGTGGGGAGAAAGTAGCATAGAGTACAATAGATGAGTAGGGGTGGGGATGGAGGTGATAGGTCAGGGAGGAGAGGGAGTGGATAGGTGGAAAAGAGGCAGGAAGGACAATTCATGGGGACAGTGCTGAGCTGGAAGTTTGGAGCTAGGGTGAGGTGGGGGGGAAGGGGAAATGAGGAAACTGTTGAAGTCCACATTGATGCCCTGGGGTTGAAGTGTTCCGAGGCGGAAGATGAGACATTCTTCCTCCAGGCGTCTGGTGGTGAGGGAGCGGCGGTGAAGGAGGCCCAGGACCTCCACGTCCTCGGCAGAGTGGGAGGGGGAGTTGAAATGTTGGGCCACGGGGCGGTGTGGTTGATTGGTGAGCGTGTCCTGGAGATGTTCCTTAAAGCTCTCTGCTAGGAGGCGTCCAGTCTCCCCAATGTAGAGGAGACCGCATTGGGAGCAACGGATACAATAAATGATATTAGTGGATGTGCAGGTAAAACTTTTGATGGATGTGGAAGGCTCCTTTAGGGTCTTGGATGGAGGTGAGGGAGGAGGTGTGGGCGCAGGTTTTACAATTTATCAGGCTCTCTGGTCAGCATAGACAAGTTGGAGCAAATAGTTTGTTTCTGTCCTGTATGACCCTCACAATGCCAGCATTCTATAGATCCTGTATAAAACACCTATGGCTAATAATAGTGACTAGAGTTACTCAAATCCTCATCTGTTCAACAGGCAGTTCGTCCTCATCTCGCTCGAACTCAGGAATCCTTCCCAGCGCATTGGGACGATTATTTCTTTCACTACTACTACCACTTTCACTCAACAGCCACATGTTCAGCCAAATAGTTATCATTAACCATTCCTGGGCTGTAACTGCAGCCTAACTTGCATTTTACACCTGATATACCCCACCAGCTCATAGTCGCCACTGAGGACAAGTCACAGTAAATGGTTTGAAACAATTAAAACTTTCACCTTTGCCCAGACGATGCTGAGTCCGTCCCATTGTCTGACTGTCCTGAATTGGACCCAATGCTCCATTAGTGACTGGTCTGCCAGTAAAAGTTAAGTTCCCTTAGAATAAAATCTTCCTTTGTGATGACTGGGATTGTGGTTCAAACTTGTGAAAGCAGCTGGCAAAGATGATGGGCTGAATGGTCTCTTCTGCAACGGACCAGTTGTGTCAACAGATCCTGTAGCCCAAGCACACTGATCCCAATGGGAGCTTTATTTATATTAAAATACTTTACCTGTTCCACAATCCCATTAGTAGTAATGTACCAGGGAGATGGGGCAATAAGTATTTCTGCCATGTTATTCCAACACCTTCACCCTCCCCCCTCCCCTACATAGCTCCGGCTCGAGGTAGAAGGAAGGGGTTCCCCCACACAGTCTCAGTAACTCCACTGATACCAGAAAGAAGAAATGGTCACAGCAAATTGACCAAAACCATCTATCCATGCCATGTCAGCTCAGATAGAAGATGGTGTCAGCAGTGAGGACTGGCCAATTATAAAACCTAACTCCAAAGCCACAGTGCACTCCTGCTGTACTGACCTTTGACCCTGCCAGTCCCAGCCTGGTAAAGCTCAGTGTATAATTTCACACCAACAATATTTGAGAAACTGTGTTCAAACAATTTCTGAACTGATCCTGACCCTGGATAAGGTCAGCAGCTGCACTCTACAAAAGGTCACAGGCATCTCTTTTCTCCATGTGAGGCAGAGAGAGAATTAGTGTGAGGTTTGAGAGTAACTGCTCCACCAGCCTGAGGAGCTAGGAGCTCCATGAATTCCCACGGCTGGGACAGGGATTGGAGCCGTTCTGTGGGCTCCTCGCTGCGATCACCCAGGTAGCCCCCCCCCATCTAACTGAACCAGCCCATCTCCCCTCTTCTTCCTGCCCCCTCCCATTAGAGCCGATATTGTCTCAATGTGCACAGCAGCACAGAGGAATTGGGCTGAATGGTCAGTGTCTGTGCTGTTCACTCAATGTAATTTGATGTGCACCTGCCAGAAAATGCTTCATCACAAACTCTCTGGTTATCCTTCACACCATGAATAACTCAATATGGATATAATACAATGGTGGGCACCAACATGATTCCAGTAATTAATTCAAGGATGATTAGACATAGACATCGCTGAGATATTCAGGTCACTGGGGTTTGGTTTATAAATAGAGCTTCCTGTGTCTTGTGAAATCTGCAAGGTAATCACAGAAGGTTCCATCATTTGTCCATTTATCATCAGTTGCCTCTATTGGGTGAGCCCATAAACATACTATTTCTGTTGCTTTATACCAACTGAAAACCTTCCTGAAAATGATGCTCTATTTTCCATTGATCTGCCAACACTGCTCTTGGAATGTTAGGGGAATATGCCCCTCAGAGTCACAATCCAATATAACTCTGCCAATTGGCTTCAGGCTTCTCTTCATATACTGTCCCACATGGTGTCAAAATGAGGAGTTACAGAATGTTTTACATTAGTGTCAATTTTCCTGTCATTTCTAGTTCAGACCCTTTCTGAATTTGCCCTTGAGAAGGAGGTCAAAGGTCCATCAGCAATTCCATCATCAATGAGTTGTTAATTCTGATTGGTTCCTGAGTTCCAAAATGTCATCCTGCGCTGATTCAAATCTGATTGGATGTGGCTGCTGATCAATTGATTAACAAGAGTGATTGGTCATACTGATGATGTCATTGAATTACAGCTTAATTCCTGGGGTATAAAGTCGATGGGAGAGGGACTTTGAGTATAGTTGGTGTGGGTTGGTGGTAGTTTGGTGAAGGCTTTATTGGTAAAATGGCTTCCCAGGTTTGTCAAAACTATCACCAGGATTGTGAAGCTGCTGTTAACAAGCAGATTAACCTGGAGCTCACTGCCTCCTATCTCTATCAGTCTTTGGTGAGTGTTGTTTTGGTTTAAAGTGACATCTAATTATGGAACTGGAATACTTCACTAGCTGGACTGTTCTTTATCTCCTGCCCCTTGAAGTGAAATGGTTAAGGACAACCTCCTTTGACCCTGAGTCCATCAGGAAGTAGTCAATATGTGCTGTCCTTGGGAAAAGGTGGATCCTGTGATGTGGTTCCCTGAGCAGTCTATCCATGTCATTTGATGGAATGACTCCTCATGAGAACTTTCCAACCAGCACCAAGATATGGCTTGGCTGTTGATAAGGATAATGCCTGAGATCTTTCATGTGCCTGGTGTGTCTGAGTGCTGCTTCTGAAGCAGCTGAGGGGTCTGTACAGACTCATCTTCTGAAATGCTGCTTTTCAAAAGAAGCATAGGGAAATGCTTGTGGTTTGTTTAATTATAGTCAGCTCCAATGTCTGTTTCATAAGCTACTGTAGAGAGCTGAACTAGTGACTATGTATAGGAAGGTTATGAATAAAATACTATAACTTAAAAGGCACCTGTTTAGGAAGTAAATTCCACTTCCTTATGGAGAAAGGTATGTGATTTAGAGTCCTTTTTAGATGTGATGTGATGGGATGGATTGTTTTCCTTATGTGATGTTCACCTCTTCCTTAACACTCCTTTTTTTTTTTTTTGCCCATTACACTCATTTTGGTCACAGACAATATTATATTGGTTTCTTCTAGTTGATTACTTGTCCTAAGTAGTTACACAAGCTTGAATTGTTAACTGTACCTTCATTGGGCTGTGGGATAGATAATTGATCAGAGCTGTAAATTTTCTCTGGGTTAATCATAACATTCATTGTCTGGACACAATTTGGGCTTGTTGCCTTTCCCAGGGAACTGGGTAATGGAGTGACTCAGTACAGTGAGGAGAATTGGGTTTGGTGAATGGTGACATCTAGTGGATTAATGTTGGCACTCTAAAGCTGTGCCTTTGGGACCAAAACTTCACTTTGCCGTGAAAGGTATCATTTCTGCAAGTTCTGTATTGGATTTCAGTTCATCTACCCAATGGTTAACCTTCCACTGAACAGGACATTAGGTGAGAGACTGTTCAATCTATCTGAGGAAATAGAAAAGATTTGCTGCTGAACATGGTCTGATCAGAGAGCAGCTGGGGAAGGGCTGGTTCTGGCTTTGAGATGTACAATTGGGGCCAGTGATGTGTTAATGGGATGGAAATGGTTCTCTTTCAGATGTCGTAACTTGACCGGGATGATGTTGCCCTGCACCATTTCTCCCAGTTCTTCAAAGCTCAGTCCCAGGAGAAGCAGGAACATGCAGAGAAGCTGCTGAAATTCCAGAATCAGCGTGGAGGCAGAGTCCTCCTCCAGGATGTGAAGGTGGGAATGTGGGGGTGGGGGACAGGGGGTTGTATGGCTGGAGAGAAAATGGCTCTCAATGTGGCTTCAAGTCAGTGGCAGGATTTTCACCTCCTGAAAGAGGAGTTTTGCCTGTCTGATCTCTCTGTACTGGCAAAGATTATACACAGAATAATGTACCCTAACTTACAGGGGGATATTTATGCTATCTCCTAATCCAACTGATCAGTAAGATCATTCCCTGAACATCTAGTTTCAGAGTACAAGTGGGCAAGGTGACCTCCAATATCTGGTAATTCTTCTACCCTGATCCTTAACTGTCCTTTGTTTCCATGTTTCAGAAGCCAGAGAGGGATGAGTGGGGTAACGGTCTGCAGGCAATGCAGGTTGCCCTGGATCTGGAGAAGAATGTGAACCAGAGTTTGCTGGATCTACACCAACTCGCCACTGCCCAGACTGACCCTCATGTAAGCTTCACCTCTTCATTCTTATCTCTGCCAGACCCTCAGGGCAATACTTCAGCGTTCCTGGAAGCAGGAATCCTGACTGTACAACATTCAGGATTCCTTAATGTTGATACAACTGACCTTTCATCCATCTCAAACGAACTGCAACAAAGACAAACTGCTGGTGAAACTGACTAGATCTGGCAGTGTCTTTGTGAAATTGGGTAACCTTCCTTTACCTACAAAGGGCCATGGGACCTGAGACAGGAATCTTGTTTTGCTTCATATGCTACCAGATCTATTGTATTTCTCGAGTCCGATGCATTTCATTCTAGTATTTCCATAAATGGAGCACTTCCATGAGCCAGTGTTTATAGATTGGAGATCCACTCCAGGGGGACAAATGGTGCCGAGTGCACTGTGGGTCCCAAGAGCATTGGCGGGAATTGTTGCTGTTTGAGTAGGGATGTACCCTCTGGAATCTGGCCAATGTTTATCATGTACTTGTCAGCAAACTGCCCAGTCACTGTGGGATCTTGCTGTGTATGCTGACTACTGCATCTAGTATCTGTGAACCTAATGTGGTGAATTGTATATCACCATCCACTGAATGTTAGTCTCTATTTAGCAGCCTTTAACTGGTCAGGTGAGGTAACTTGGGAGAACCCCAGGCTTCATCTTTACATCAAGCAGTTTGAATGTTGGAGAATGAACTAGATAGGAACTGATCACCCTACATTCTGACTATTTTAATATCTGTCTGCTTTCCTTCCAGCTGTGTGACTTCCTGGAGACTCACTATTTGGATGAGGAGGTTGAGATCATCAAGCGACTTGGGGACTACATCACCAACCTGAAGCGTCTGGGAGCCCCTGAAAATGGGCTGGGAGAGTACCTGTTTGACAGGCTCTCACTGGAGGACAGCAGTTAGTGGGGCCTTTGACTGCAGTCTTTGCCTGTTTTTGTATCCAACTCCTTCAGAGAATTTTTCAAGAAAGCAGCAACTTGTACTGAAGAAATGAATGGGAAATAAAGATCACTTGCTCTCTCCTACTCTGCTCTAATCAGTGGCTTTAATTTTCAGTTCATATCTTCTGACGGTCTGGAATCTATTCCAAAATCACTAGTCTATACAATTCCAATAGTGATTACACTGGAGCTGTTAATTTAGGGGTTTAGTGCTTTTTTTTTTTATTCCATTCCTTAGCACAAGTGCAGTTTTAATCAGACCTCCTTTCTTTACCTCCTTTCCCCTCCTTTTCTCCCCCCCCCCCCCCCCCCCCCTCAGCAATGGGGAGGTCCTGGTGGTGAAAACTGAGCCTGAATTTTGTATTACAGGACAAAATGAACTGTTCTCTCAATCACTTGTTGCCCACTTGATGTAGGAATAGACCTCAAGCATTCTCTTGGAGAAAATAGATTACACCCACCCGTTCTGTAACAATATCCTATCTGGCCCCTGATGTCCTACATCATCTGAGAATGAGGTCAGTTCTGTATTTGTAGCAAACCATAACTCTCACAGCAATTCTGAATTGGGCTGAGGGAGGGAAAGCTCTGTCCAGATGCTTAGTATCTGTAGCCTCTTGGTGCATATTCATAATACCCAGGGTTACTGAACTGATCCAGGCAGTGGACTGCTTTGGACAGGCCACAGAACCCTCTTACAAACTGTTGTTGGCAACTCTGGTCTCCTTACCATAGGAAAGGGGTTGTGTGTCTTGAAAGGGTTCAGGAAAAGATTAGAGGATGTTGGAGGGCTTGAGCTATAGGGAGAAGCTGACTAGGTTGGGGGCTGATCTATAGAGGCTTATTAAATCAAAGTGGTGTGAATAATCTGCTCCTTTTCACTAGGTGGGAAAGATTAGAAAGGGGCATATGGGGCAACTTCCAATCACAGACCGGTGTATGGAATGAGTTGCCAGCGGAAGTGGAGGCTGCTACAATTATAACATTTAGGTACGTGAATAGGAAGAGATGTGGGCCAGGTGCTGGTAAATGGGACTGGATTTAGTCAGTCTATCTGGTCAGCATAGACAAGTTGGAGCAAATGGTTTGTTTCTGGGCTGTATGACTATTCTATAGATTCTGAATGAAACACCTATCACTAACTATAGTGACTAGAGTTACTTAAATCCTCATCTGTTCAACAGGTAGTTCCTCCTCATCTCACTCTAACTCAGGAATCCTTCCCAGTGTGTTGGGATTATTATGGTTTTTCACTACTCCTACCACTTTCACTCAACAGCCACATGTTCTGCCAAATAGTTATCACTTATCCATTCCTGAGCTGTAACTACAGCCTGTCTTGTATTTTACACCTGATATACCCCACCAGCTCGTAGTAGGCAGAGGTCACTGTGAGTAAGTCATAGTAAATGGTGTGAAACAATTAAAATTTTACTTTTGCTCAGACAATGTAGAGTCCATCCATTGTCTGACTGTCCTCAATGGGATACGTTGCTCCATTATTGACTGGTCTGCCAGTAAAAGTAAGTTCCATTAGAATAGAATCTTCCTTTGCGATGACTGGCGTTGTGGGTTCAAACTTGTGAAAGGAGCTGGCACAGATGATGGGCAGAATGGTCTCTGCAATGTGCCAATAGATCCTGCAGCACAAGCACACTGGTCGTAATGGAAGCTTCAATTATATGAAAATAGTTTACCTGTCCCACATTCCCAGTAATAGTAATGTACCAGGGAGATGGGGTAATAGGTATTTCTGCCATGTGATTCTAACACCTTCACCGTCCCCTACCGATCTCCTGCTCAAGGTAGAAGGAAGGGGTTTCCCCACACAGTCTCAGTAAATCCACTGATACCAGAAAGAAGAAATGGTCACAGCAAATTGACCAAAACCATCTATCCATCCCATGTCAGCTCAGATAGAAGATGGTGTCAGCAGTGAGGACTGGCCAATTATAAAACCTAACTCCAAAGCCACAGTGCACTCCTGCTGTACTGACCTTTGACCCTGCCAGTCCCAGCCTGGTAAAGCTCAGTGTATAATTTCACACCAACAATATTTGAGAAACTGAATTCAAACAATTTCTGAACTGATCCTGACCCTGGATAAGGTCAGCAGCTGCACTCTACCAAAGGTCACAGGCATCTCTTTTCTCATTGTGAGGGAGAGAGAGGATTAGAGTGGGGTTTGAGAGTAACCTGTCCACCAGCCTGAGGAGGTATGAGTTCCATGAATTCCCATGGCTGGGACAGGGATTGGAGCTCCTCGCTGCTATCATCCAGTTAGCCTCCTGTCTAACTGAACCAGCCCATCTCCCATCTTCTGCCGCCCCCCTCCCCCCTCCCCCCTCCCATTAGAGATGATATTGTCTCAATGTGCACAGCAGCATGGAGGAATTGGGCTGAATGGTCAGTGTCTGTGCTGTTCACTCAATGTAATTTGATGTGCACCTGCCAGAAAATGCTTCATCACAAACTCCCTGGTTATCCTTAACACCATGAATAACTCAATATGGATATAATACAATGGTAGGCACCAACATGATTCCAACAATTAATTCAAGGATGATTAGACATAGACATCACTGAGATATTCAGGTCACCGGGGTTTGTTTTATAAATGGGGCTTCCTGTGTCTTGTGAAATCTGCAAGGTAATCACAGAAGGTTCCATCATTTGTCCATTTATCATCAGTTGCCTCTATTGGGTGAGCCCATAAACATACTATTTCTGTTGCTTTATACCAATTGAAAACCTTCCTGAAAATGATGCTCTATTTACCATTGATCTGCCAACACTGCTCTTGGAATGTTAGGGGAATATGCCCCTCAGAGTCACAATCCAATATAACTCTGCCAATTGGCTTCAGGCTTCTCTTCATATACTGCCCCACATGGTGTCAAAATGAGAAGTTAAAGTATGTTTATATAAGTGTCTTTTTTCCTGTCGTTTCCAGTTCTGACCCTTTCTGAATTTGCCTTTGAGAAGAAGGTCAAAGGTCCATCAACAATTCCATCATCAATGAGTTGTTGATTCTGATTGGTTCCTGAGTTCCAAAACGTCATCCTGGGCTTATTCAAATCTGATTGGACATGGCAGTTGATCAATTGATTAACAAAATTGATTGGTCATCACTGATGATGTCATTGAATTACAGCTTAATTCCTGGGGTATAAATTCGATGGGAGAGGGGGTTTGAGTATAGTTGGTGGTAGTTAGAAGGCTCTATTGGTAAAATGGCTTCCCAGGTTTGTCAAAATTATCACCAGGATTGTGAAGCTGCTGTTAACAAGCAGATTAACCTGGAGCTTACTGCCTCCTATCTCTATCAGTCTTTGGTGAGTGTTGGTTTGGTTTAAAGTTTCATCTATTTATGAAACTGGAATGCTCCAAGTAGCTGGATTGTTCTTTATCTCCTGCTCCTTGTGCTGTAATGTTTAATAGCAAAACCCTGTTGGAAAGTGTTTAACATATGCTGTCCTTGAGGCAAAGAAAGTGGATCCTGTGATGTTTCCCTGAGCAGGCTATCAATGTTATTTGATGGAATACCTCCTCACCAACCTGTTCCAACAAGCACCAAGATATGGCTTGGCTGCTGATGAGAAGGATAGTGCCTGGTCTGTCTGTGTCTGTTGTTTGTAAAGCAGTTGAGGGGGGGCTGTACTGACTCACATCTTCTGGAATGTATCTTTGAAAAAGAAGTGTGGAGGAAACTTTTTTTGCTTGTCCTGAGCAGGTCTTTACTCCATGGTTTGTCCCTGGGGTTGTGCGCTGAGAAACACTGACTTGGTGTGGAGGACCATCAACTGTGAAAGATGCTCTTGGTCTGGCTGAAACTTCCAGGTCAAGGTGTTGAATCTGAATGTGTAGATAGCTTTAGGGCAGCTCTGAGGTACTGAGGGCAGTTGCTGCCAAGGTGCTGAGGGGGAAGATCACTAAGATCCTCATGTTAAATGGGGGTCTGTTTAGTTATTGGGCCCTCCTGGTGTCTCAAATGTAAGTAGGGATGATGTAAAATGCCTGTGGTTTGTTTATAGTTAATGCCCATCAGTTTCATGTGATACTGTAGAAAGCTGAACTCCTAGTTCCTATCTATAGAAAGGTTATAAATAAAACTTAAAAGCCACCTGTCTATGAAACTTATTTCCTTGTGAAAATTAGAGATTTCACCATTAGAGTCCTGTAAGGTGTGATGGGTGGAATGGTTTCCTTCTGTGCTGATGTTCACCTCTTGCCCAATTCAACAATGTTGGTCTAATAGACAGTATTAAGGTTTTTTTTCTTGTTGTTTACTTGTCCTAAATATGTAACAACTCAAGCTTGTATTAATTGTACCTTCACTGGGCTGTAGGATAGATAACTGACCATTCAAAGATCTGGAATTTTTTTTCTGGATTAGTTATGACATCCATTGCCTGGACACAACTTGTACTTGTTGCATTCCCCAGGGAGTGACTCAGTGCAGTGAGGTGAATTGGGGTCTGAATGGTTACCTCCAGTAAATTTAATGTCTGGCATTCTAAAGCTTATCCTTGGGTCTGTGTCTCCTGCTAATGGAACCATCATTCCAATGTTGGGACACTGCAAAGATTGTTCCATTAGCAGAGACCAGGATCCAAGGGTGCAGCTTTTAAAGGGAGATCTTTTTTTGACCACATGAGAAACTACTTTGGTTGGAGGTGAATCTCTTAGAATTCATTGCCACAGAAGACTGGAGGCTGGATCATTCTGTAAACTAAACTGTTTTTCTCTCAAACCCATTCTCTGCTTTATCCTTAAATCTTGATCCTCCTGATAATCCAGAACCCATCCGCCATGTTTGAATGGAGTGGACGAAATTGCCTCCTATCTTGTCTTCAAAGACAAGAGCCTGTGTCACCCAGTTGGGTTTTAAACTTGCTGTGTAATCACTTTCTGATACCAGCTGTGTATATCTAGACTCTTCCTTTTATGCAAATATCTAGGTGACTTGTGGTTCAGATGGAATGTAAAAATGTTGGTTACTGTTAGCATTCTTGCTTTGAATTGAGTAACATTTTACTACCTTCCTATAACCTGTCCTTTTTTTTTTCCCCTGGAGAAAGTTGAATATTGGTCTTTTTTTAAAAAACTGCACCTTTCCCACTTCTGTAGTATTTATAAAGCTCTTGATCATTCTTTCTCGATGTTTCTTTTCTAGTGGTCAGTTGTATCCTGGCTAATATTTCATTTCCCAATTCATACAAATGATGCCTTGATATTATAATGGTATGAGACCAAATCTTGACTCTGCCACAAAAGCTATCACTCCTACTAGTTCTGTATTGGACATCAGTTCCACTACCTACTGGCCGGTGGATAAATCCCCAGGATCTGATCAGGTGTACCCAAGAACTCTGAGAAACTAGAAGTGATTGCTGGGCCTCTTGCTGAGATACCTGTATCTCAATAGTCACAGGTGAAGTGCTGGAAGACAGGAGGTTAGCTAATGTAGTGCACCTTAAAGCTGGTAAGGACAAGCCAGGGAACTAGAGACCACTCTGTTGTTGGAGAGAATCCTGAGGGACAGTTTATATTTGGACAGGCAGTGAATGACTTTAGGGATAGTCAACATGGCTTTGTGCATGGGAAATCATGTCTCAAACTTGATTGAGGTCTTTCCTTGAAGGAAGAAAAGGATTGAGGGCAGTGTTAGATGTGATCGATATGGACTTCAGTAAGGTGTTTCCCAAGGTTCCACACAGGAAACTGATTAGCAAGGTTAGATCTTATAGAATACAGGAAAACTAGCCACTGGATACAGAACTGGCTCAAAGGTAGACAGAGGGTGGCGGAGGGTTGTTCTTCAGACTGGAGGCCTGTGACCAGTGGAGTGCCACAAGGATCAGTGCTGGGTCCTCCACTTTTTTTGTCACTTAAACAATTAGATGCCAGCATAAGAGGTACAGTTAGTAAGTTTGCAGATGACTCCAAAATTGGAGGTGTAGTGGGCAGTGAAGAAGGTTACCTCAGATTACAAAGGATCTTGACCAGATGGGCCAATAGACTGAGAAGTGGCAGGTGGACTTACATTTATCTGAATTAAACGTGCAGCATTTTGGGAAAGCAAATCTTAGCAGGACGTGTATACCTTTAATGGTAAGGTCCTTCTTTGTTGCTGAACAAAAACCTTGGAGTGCAGGATCATACCTCCTTGAAAGTGGAGATGCAGGTAGATAGGATAGTGAAGATGTTTGGTTTGCTTTCCTCTATTGGTCACTGTATTGAGTCCAGGAGTTGGGAGGTCATGTTGTGGCTGTATAGGGCATTGGTTAGGCCACTGTTGGAATATTGCGTGCAATTCTGGTCTCCTTCCTATTGGAAAGATGTTGTGAAACTTGAAAGGGTTCAGAAAAGATTCTACAAAGATGTTGCTAGAGTTGGAGGATTTAAGCTATAAGGAGAGGCAGAACAGGCTGGGCTGTTTTTTTTTCCCCTGGAGTCAGAGGCTGAGGGGTGACCTTATGGAGGCTTACAAAATTGAGGGGCATGGGTCAGATAAATAGGCAGTCATTTTCCTGGAGTGAGTCCAGAACTAGAGGGCATTGGTTTAGGATGAGGGGAAAGATAGAGGCCTAAGCGGCAACCTTTCACACAGAAGGTGGTATGTGTATGGAATGAGCTAATAGAGGAAGTGGTGGAGGCTGGTACAATTGCAACACTTAAGAGGCATTTGGATGGATATGTGAATAGGAAGGGTTTGGGGTGATATGGGCTGGGTACTGGCAGGTGGGAGTAGATTGGGTTGGGATATTTGGTTGGCATTGATGGGTTGGACCAAAGGGTCTGTTTCCATGCTGTACATCTCTGACTCTGTCCTATTCAATGGAAGGTTAGTCATTAGGTGAGAATCTTTGATTTACCTGAGGAAATAGAAAAGGAATCTTGCTGAACATAGTCTGATCAGACAGCAGCTGGAAAAGGGTTGGTTCCAATTGTGAACTAGAATTGGGGCCAGTGATGTGCTAATGGGATGGAAATGGTTCTCTTTCAGATGTCGTACTTTGACCGGGATGATGTTGCCCTGCACCATTTCTCCCAGTTCTTCAAAGCTCAGTCCCAGGAGAAGCAGGAACATGCAGAGAAGCTGCTGAAATTCCAGAATCAGCGTGGAGGCAGAGTCCTCCTCCAGGATGTGAAGGTGGGACTTTGGGGGGAGAGGAGGGGAGAGATAATGACCTTCCATGTGGCTTCAAGTCAGTGACAGGATATTCACACCCTGAAAGGGGGGCTGTGCCTGTCTAATTTCTCTGTACTGGTAAAGATGACACACAGAATAATATGTACCCTCTTAGAGGGGTGTTTGCTATCTTGCTGATCAGTTGGATTGAGATTGTTCCTTGAATGCCAACTTTGAGTACAAGTGGGCAAGGTGACAGCAGACCTCAATAGCTGGTAATTGTTCAGGTCTGATCCTTAACTGTCCTTTTTGTTTCCATGTTTCAGAAGCCAGAGAGGGATGAATGGGGTAACGGTCTGCAGGCAATGCAGGTTGCCCTGGATCTGGAGAAGAATGTGAACCAGAGTTTGCTGGATCTACACCAACTCTCCACTGCCCAGACTGACCCTCATGTAAGCTTCACCACCTCCTCATTCTCCTCACTGCCAGAGCCTCAGGGCAACACTTTACACTGGCCTGATCATTGCAAAGACACTCAGACCAATTAGGGAACCAGTACTGTTGTATATCACTAAACTCTAGTATCATACATCAATATCAAATGAACATGAAATACATTTGACATTTAAAACTAAACTTGCATTTCACTGGCTTTACCTCTAGTGAATGTTCTAACTTGAGCTCAATGTTAGATTCAAGCCCCACCCCCTGGGCCTTTACAGTGAGTGTTTGTACTACAATGAACTGCTAAAGATGTCCTGTTCCTGCCTGTCTCTCCTCAGTTGCTTTACCTGAGGGGGTGCAATGCCCTGTGGACTCTGGTCTACTTTATCCTGCATCTTGATGGCAAAATCACATCCACTCACTTGTAGGAGTTGGCTAACTACTGCATTGCTATCTCAATGACTATAGTCCAAATAATTCCTTCCACAACACCGGTCTCTCTCAACATTCATACTACCTGGTAAACTGTTAGAATGTTCAGTGATGTAACCTGGGAGAAATGTAATGTTATGGTTTAACTTTGACATGAGGCAGGAAACCACTTCAACATTGTTTCTTTACAGCTTATTCTCCAATCTTGTAATATCTGATACACTCTCTCTCTCCCTTCCTTCCAGCTGTGTGACTTCCTGGAGACTCACTATTTGGATGAGGAGGTTGAGATCATCAAGCGACTTGGGGACTACATCACCAACCTGAAGCGTCTGGGAGCCCCTGAGAATGGGCTGGGAGAGTACCTGTTTGACAGGCTCTCACTGGAGGACAGCAGTTAGTGGGGCCTTTGACTGCAGTCTTTGCCTGTTTTTGTATCCAACTCTCTCATAGGGAGAATTTCTACAGGAAGCAGGAATTCTTACTGAAGAAATGATGGGAAATAAAGATCATCTGATCTTGCCTACTCTGTTCTAATCACTGGTTTTAATTTTTCACCTTGTATCTTAAGGTTTGGAATCTGTTCCAGAACACTCTAGCCCATCCAGTTCCAACAATGATTACACTGGAGCTCATGATTTGGGGGTTTTGTGCTCTTTTAATTCCATTCCTTAGTCACAAGTGTAGCTCTTACACCTGCTGTGCACGTGGAAGATACTGCAGTCTTAATCTGACATTCCCCCTCAGGTGGTGAAAACTGAGCCTGTTTTATATATTCCATGACAAAACCAACTGTTCCCATACCACCTATGCTGTCCCTGTTGCCCACTTGATTTTGGAATAGGTTTTTTCCAAGAATTCTCAGAAAAGAGATTCCACCCACCTGTTCTGTAACAATACCCCAATCCTACCTTGCCTCTGATGTTGTCCATCCTCTTCTCGAGGAAGAGTCAGTTCTATACAGTGGATTTGCAGCAAACAATAGTTCAATCAAATTCTGAATCCTCAAGTGGGAGGAGGCTCTATCTGACGCTTTAGAAGCAGCTTTAGGATGTAGTTTCATAGTCATCACAGGGTTACTGAACTGATCCACGAAGCGAGCTGCTCCTCTTACAGGGCTGGTATGGATAGGCCACAGAACCCTCTTACAGACTATTGTGGGCAATTCTGATCTCCTTTCCATAGGAAGGATGTTGTGGAACTTGACAGTTCAGGAAAAGATTTGAGCATGTTGGAGGACTTTAGCTCTGGGGAGAGGTCAAATCGGCTGAGGCTGTCTCAGGTTTCTAAAATAATGAGCAGTGAGAGTAGTTGGGTCACTTTCTTAGGGTGGGAGAGTTCCAAACTAGAGCCTATAGATTTAAGGTGAGGGGAAAGATTTGAAAGGGGGCCCATAGGGCAACCTTTTTCTCAAATTGTGTAGAATGACTTTCCAGAGGCAGTGGAGGCTGGTATAACTACAACATTTAAAAGGCATCTGACTAGGTAAGTGAAGCAGAAAGGATGTGGGCCAAGTGCTGGTAAGTAGGACTAGGTTTATTTAGGCTCTCTGGTCAGCATAGACAAGTTGGAGTAAATGTTTTGTTTCTGTCCTGTATGACCCTCACAATGCCAGCATTTCTATAGATCCTGCATGAAACATCTATCGCTACTGAGTGACTTGAGTTACTCGATCATCTGTTCAACAGGCAGTTCCTCCTCATCTCCCTCTAACTCTGGAATCCTTCCCAGAGCATTGGAGCAATAGAATTTTCTTTCACTACAACTTCCACTTTCACTCAACAACCACATGTGCTGCCTAACACTTATTACTTATCTATTCCTGGGCTGTAACTACAGCCTCATCCTGCATTCTACACCTATTATACCCCACCACCTCACAGTACGCAGGAGCCAGTGTGGACCAGTCATAGCAAATGGTTTAAAACAGTTTAGGGCAGGCACGGTGGCACAGTGGTTAGCACTGCTGCCTCACAGCGCCAGAGACCTGGGTTCAATTCCTGCCTCAGGCGACTGACTGTGTAGAGTTTGCACATTCTCCCCGTGTCTGCGTGGGTTTCCTCCGGGTGCTCCGGTTTCCTCCCACAGTCCAAAGATGTGCAGGTTAGGTGAATTGGCCATGCTAAATTGCCCGTAGTGTTAGGTAAGGGGTAGATGTAGGGGTATGGGTGGGTTGCGCTTCGGCGGGGCGGTGTGGACTTGTTGGGCCGAAGGGCCTGTTTCCACACTGTAAGTAATCTAATAAAACTTTCACTTTTTTGCCCAGACAATGCTGAGTAGAACAATACAGAACAGGCCCTTCAGCACTTGATATTGCATTGACTTGTGGACTATTCTCGCTCCCTATTTTTTTTTTCCCCTCCCCTCCACACCACCCCACCCCACCCCACACTATCACAAAATCATCCATGTGCTTATTTAAGGATTGATTAGGGAGATTTAATGTGACTGAGTTGACTACACTAGCAGGTAGGGCATTCAATAACCTTACCACTCTTTGCATAAAGAAACTGCCTCTGACATCTGTCTTAAATCTATCACCCCTCAATCTGTAGTTATCCCCCCTTGTACACACTGACATCATCATCTGCAGCGGACAAAGACTTTCACTATCTACCCTAGCTAATCCACTGATCATCTCTTATGTTTCTATCAAATCCCCGCTTAGCTGCCACCTTGCCAATAAGAACCGGTTCAAGTCTCTCAGCCTTTCCTCATGCAAGCTTACTTGCAGCCCAGGTAGCATCCTGGTAAAGCTCCTCTGCACCTTTTCCAATGTTTCCCCATTGAGGACCAGACCTGTACACACTACTTCAAGTGTGGCCATACCAGCATTTTGCACAGTTGCAGCATGATATTGTGGCTCCGGAACTCAATCCCTCTACCAATGAAACCTCACACACCGAATGCTGCCTTAACAGCACTAGCGACCTGTGTGGCAACTTTCAGGGATCTATGTACATGGACTCCAAGATCCCTCTGCAAATCCACACTACCAAGAATCTTTCCATTGACCCAGTACTCTGCTCTGCCTTCCTGTTGTTCTTCCCCAAAGTGCGTCACCTCACACTTAGCTGAATTGAACTCCATTTGCCACATCTCAGCCCAATTCTGCAGTTTATCCAAATTCCCCCTGCAACCTGTAACATTCTTCCACACTGTCCACGACTCCACTGACTTTAGTGCCATCTGCAAATTTACTAATCCATCCACCTATGCCTGTGTCTCAGTCCTTTATAAAAATGACAAACAGCAGTGGTTCCAAAACAGGTCCTTGTGGCACACCGCTAGTAACCGGACTCCAGGCTGAATATTTTCCATCAACCACCACTCGCTGCCGCCTTTCAGGAAAGCCAGTTTCTAATCCAAACTACTAAATCACCCTCCATCCCATGCCTCTGCATTTTCTCCAACAGCCTACCATGTGGAACCTTATCAAAGGCTTCACTGAAGTCCATGTATACCACGTCAACTTCCCTACCCTCATTGAAGTCCCAGGTACCTATCCATGCTGCAAGCTCACCTACCTCATTTCAGATACTTCTGGCGTTGAAGTGGACACACTTCAAACCACTTTGCTGTCTGCCAGCACATTCCTGTGATCCTGAAATCCTGTCCCTATCCTTCCCAACTCCCATCCTCCCGTGCACTGCAACTACACCTCCAGTTCCCATCCCCCTGTTGAGCTAGTTTAAACCCACCCGAATAGCACCAACAAATTTCCCATCCAGGATATTAGTACCCCTCTAGTTCAAGTGAAGACCGTCCTGTTTGTACAAGTCCCACCTGCCCCAGAGTGAGCCCCAGTTATCCAAAAACCTGAAACCCTCCCTCCTGCACTATCCTTGCAGCCACATGTTCAGCTGATATCTCTCCATATTTCTTGCCTCGCTGTCACGTGGCACAGGTAACAATCCAGAGATAACAACTCTGTTTGTTCTAGCTCTCAGAATCCACCCTAGCTCCCTGAAATCCTGCCTTACATCCCTATCCCTCTTTCTACTTATGTCACTGGTACCTACATGGACAACAACTTGAGGCTGGTCACCCTCTCCCTTCAGGACCCCAAAGATACGATATGAGACATCACGGACCCTGGCACCTGGGAGGCAACACGCCAACTGCGGGTCTCATTCATTCCCTACAAACCTTCTGAGTCTCTAACTATTGAGTCCCCAATGACTAACACTCTCCTCCTTTCCCTCCTACCCTTCTGTGCAACAGGAACAGGCTCTGTGCCAGAGACCTGGGCCCCACTGGTCCCCCTCAACAGTATCCAAAACGGTATACATGTTTTTCATGGGAACAACCACAGGGGATCCCTCCACTGACTGTTTTTTACCCCTTTGAACAGTCACCCAGCTTTCTTCATGCCTAGGAGTAACTACTTCCCTGTAACTTTTATCTATCACAGCCTCTGCCTCCCAAATGATCCGAAGTTCATCCCGCTCCTGCTCCAGTTCCCTAACACAGTCTGGGAGGAGTGAGAGTTGGGTGCACTTCCTACAGATGTACTTGGATGGGACACTAGTAGCGTCCCTCACCTCAAATATCATGCAGGAGGACCATTGCTCTCCCTGCACTGCCACCCCCGCTAGTCCCCTTATCACAAAGTAAAAAAGAAGAGACGCTTACTTGATATGTCCCTGGTCTTTAAGGTTAGAGGAGGTGGTTGGGTGGGAGGTCCTACAAAGGTAGGGTCTCGGGTTGAGAAAACACTGACTTATATAGCTGGATGGGAATAAAAATAAGAAGTTCCTCCTTTCCCAGTAACCTCTGCTCTCTGAGTACACTCCCATTGTCTCACTGTCCTGAATTGAATACATTGCTCCATTAGTGACTGGTCTGCCAGTAAAAGTTAAGTTCCATTAGAATAAAATCTTCCTTTGTGATGACTGGGGTTGTGGGTTCAAATTTGTGAACGCAGCTGGCACAGATGATGGGCCGAATGGTCTCCTCTGCAACAGACCAATTGTGTCAATAGATCCTGTAGCCCAAACACACTGATCCCAGTGGGAGCTTTAATTATATTAAAATACTTTACCTGTTCCACAATCCCATTAGTAGCAATGTACCAGGGAGATGGGGCAATAAGTATTTCTGCCATGTTATTCCAACACCTTCACCCTCCCCCCTCCCCTACCTAACTCCTGCTCGAGGTAGAAGGAAGGGGTTCCCCCACACAGTCTCAGTAAATCCACTGATACCAGAAAGAAGAAATGGTCACAGCAAATTGACCAAAACCATCTATCCATCCCATGTCAGCTCAGATAGAAGATGGTGTCAGCAGTGAGGACTGGCCAATTATAAAACCCAACTCCAAAGCTGCACTCCACTCCTGCTGTACTGACCTTTGACCCTGCCAGTCCCAGCCTGGTAAAGCTCAGTGTATAATTTCACACCAACAATATTTGAGAAACTGTGTTCAAAACATTTCTGAACTGATCCTGACCCTGGATAAGATCAGCAGCTGCACTCTAAAAAGGTCACAGGCATCTCTTTTCTCCATGTGAGGCAGAGAGAGAATTAGTGTGGGGTTTGAGAGTAACTGCTCCACCAGCCTGAGGAGCTAGGAGCTCCATGAATTCCCATGGCCGGGACAGGGATTGGAGCCGTGCTGTGGGATCCTTGCTGCTATCACCCAGTTAGCCCCCTGCCTAACTGAACCAGCCCATCTCCCCTCTTCTGCCCCCACCCTCTCCCCCCATTGGAGACGATATTGTCTCAATGTGCACATCAGCACAGAGCAATTGGGCTGAATGGCCAGTGTCAGTGCTGTTCACTCAATGTAATTTGATGTGCACCTGCCAGAAAATGCTTCATCACAAACTTTCTGGTTATCCTTAACACCGTGAATAACTCAATATGGATATAATACAATGGTGGGCACCAACATGATTCCAGTAATTAATTCAAGGATGATTAGACATAGACATCGCTGAGGTCACTGGGGTTTGGTTTATAAATGGGGCTTCCTGTGTCTTGTGAAATCACAGAAGGTTCCATCATTTGTCCATTTTCTATCAGTTGCCTTTATTAGATGACCCATAAACATACTATTTCAGTTGTTTTATACCGACTGAAAACTGTTTCCCAAAATTGATGCTCTATTTTCTATGGTCTGCCAACACTGCTGTTGGAATGTTAGGGGAATATGCCCCTCAGAGTCACAATCCAATATAACTCTGCCAATTGGCTTCAGGCTTCTCTCCATATACTGTCCCACATGGTGTCAAAATGAGGAGTTAGAGTATGTTTGACTTTAGCGTCCATTTTCCTGTCATTTCCAGTTCTGACCCTTTCTGAGTTTGCTCTTGAGAAGGAGGTCAAAGGTCCATCAGCAATTCCATCATTGATGAGTTATTGATTCTGATTGGTTCCTGAGTTCTAAAATGTCATCCTGGGCTGATTCAAATCTGATTGGACATGGCAGCTGATCAATTGATTAACAAGAGTGATTGGTCATCACTGATGATATCATTGAATTACAGCTTAATTCCTGGGGTATAAATTCGATGGGAGAGGAGATTTGAGTATAGTTGGTGGTAGTTAGTAGGTTCTATTGGTAAAATGGCTTCCCAGGTTTGTCAAAACTATCACCAGGATTGTGAAGCTGCTGTCAACAAGCAGATTAACCTGGAGCTCACTGCCTCCTATCTCTATCAGTCTTTGGTGAGTGTTTTTGGTTTAAAGTGACATCTATTTCTGAAACTGAAATGCTCCAAGTAGCTGGGCTGTTCTATATCTCCTGCCCCTTGTAGAGAAATGGTTAAAGAAATACTCCTTTGACCATGAGTCCATTAGGAATGTATGCTTTCATTAAGAAAAGGAATGTGGGTCCTGTGGTGTGGTTCCTGGAGCAGACTCATCTATCTGATAGAATGCCTCCTCACTTGAACTTTCCAATGAGTACCATGATATGGCTTGTCTGATATTGAGAAGGATAGTGCCTGTGAGATCTTTCATGTGCTTGGTCTGTCTGTCTCTGCTGCTTTTGAAGCAGTTGAGGAGGGGACTACACAGACTCTCTCATCTCCTTCTGGACTGTAACTTTGCAAAGGAAGTGTAGAGAAAAGTTTCTTTTTTTGTTGTTATTGAGGCTTGTCCTGAGCAGCTCTCTACTCCCTGGTTTGTTCCTGGGGATGCACACTGAGAAACATTGACTTTGCCTGGAGGACCATCAACTCCATGAAAGATGCTCTTGATCTGCCTGAAACTGTCTTTTCTGTCAGTTGACCCTGGCTGAGTGTTGTAGATGGTACATTCCAAGCTCTAGAACAGTTGAGGGATGCCTTAATACTTAGGGTAGCTGTTGCCAAGGTGCAGAGGGAAAGACTACTAACATCTTCTGATGTTAAATGGGGGTCTGTTCAGTTATTGGGCCCTCTTGGTGTCTCAATTGCAAATAGGTATAATGTGCGCAAGTGTGAAATGCCTGTGGTTTGGTTAGATAGAGGAAACTCCAATGTCTCTGTCATATGACAGAGCTGGACTTGTAGTGAATACATATTGAATAAAACTATATTTTATAACTTAAAAGGCACCAGTTATGAAGTAAACTTCACTTCCTTATGGAGACAGGTCTAAGATTTTCATGAGTCCTGTTAGATGTGATGGATGGAGTGGCTTCCTTCTGTACTAATGTTCACCTCTTAACACCCCCCTCTTGCCCACTTCAACCATATTGGTCTAATAAACAATATTGTGTTGGTTTCTTCTAGTTGATTACTTGTCTTAAGTATGTAATAATTCAAGCTTGTATTAATTTTACCTCCACTGGGCTGTGGGATAGATAATTGACCATTCAAACTTCAAAAATAAAGTTTCTCTTGGTTAGTTATAACATTCATTGTCTGCCTAGACACACTGTGCTTGTTGCATTCCCTGGGGTAGTGGATAATGGCATGACAGTGCAGTGAGATGAATTGGGGTCTGTGAATGGTGACATCTAGTGAACTAATATCCACACTAAAGCTGTATCCTTGGGCCCTGGTCTCTCCTGCTAATGGAACCATCATCCCAATCTTAGCAGACACCAGGACCCAAGGACTGCTTTAAAGGGAGACCCTCTTGGTACAGAAGAGAAACTACTTTGTCAGCAGTGAATCTTTTCAACTTTGCCACTGGAGGCTGGGTCATTCTGTAATTTAAGACATACGTTTCTCCCAACCTTATTCTTCTGCTTTCTCCAAGTTTGATCCCCTTGACAATCAAAAACCCATATTCCACATTTGAATGGAGTGGACTGAATGGTCTAATTTCTGTTCCTATGATGTATTTAAATACAAGAGCCTCATTTAAAATAAAGCATACTGTGGATGCTGGAATCTGAAACCAAAAGAGATGCTGCCAGACCTGCTGAGATTTTCCAGCATTTTCTCAAGAGCCTCACTAGTCACCCAGTTGGGTTTTAAACTTGCTGCACAATCACTTTCTGACACCAGCTGTGTATATCTAGACTTTTCCTTTATGCAAATATTTAGATGACTCGTGGTTCAGATGGAATGTAAAAATGTCAGTTGCTGTTAGAATTCCTGCTTTGAATTGAGTAACATTTACTACCTTCCTATAACTTCTCCTGGTTTTGTCCTGGAGAAAGATGAATTTTTTTTTTAAACAAAATTACCTTTTCTTCCACTTCTGTAGTATTTACGATGCCCCGATCATCCTTTTCCAACCTTTATTTTTAGTGCTCAGTTGAATCCTGGCAACTACTACACTTCCCAAGTCATTAAGAACGATGCCTCAATGGACATTAGTTAGGCTACTGTTGGAATATTGCATGCAAATCTGGTCTCCTTCCCAATGGAAAGATGTTCTGACCCTTGTTAAGAGTTCAGAAAAGACTTACAAGGATGTTGCTGCAGTTGGAGGATTTGAGCTATAGGGAGAAGTTGAATAGGCTGGGGCTGTTTTCCCTGGCGACCTTTTAGAGATTTATAAACTGAGGGGTATGGATAGGATCTAGTCCAGAACTAGACCTCATAGGTCTCATCTTTCTCTTCCCACCACCACCCCCCACCTCATCCTAAACCTAAGGGGTGAACTTTTCATGCAGAGGGTGGTGCACGTATAGAATGAGCTGTGCAGAGGAAGTGATGGAGGCTGGTACAATTACAGCATTTAAGAGGCATCTGGAAGGGTTTGGAAGAATACTGGCTGGGTACTGGCAGGTGAGACTAGATTGGGTTGGGGTATCTGGTCGGCATAGACAGGTTGAACTGAAGGGTCTGTTTCTGGGCTGTGCATCAGTTATACTGAATGCAATGAGACTAAATCTCCACTTTATCATGAAAGCTATGACTTCTGCAACTACTGTATTTGTAATGCAACTGAAGTCCATTATCTACTGGCTAACCTTCCACTGAACAGGACATTAAGTGGAGACTGTTCGATCTACCTGAGGAAATTGAAAAGGATTCTGTCTGAACATGGTCTGATCGAAAGAAGCTGGGAAGGGGCTGCTTCCAGGTTTGAGACCTACAACTGGGCCCAGTGTATTTAATGGATGGAAATGGTTCTCTTTCAGATGTCGTACTTTGACCGGGATGATGTTGCCCTGCACCATTTCTCCCAGTTCTTCAAAGCTCAGTCCCAGGAGAAGCAGGAACATGCAGAGAAGCTGTTGAAATTCCAGAATCAGCGTGGAGGCAGAGTCCTCCTCCAGGATGTGAAGGTGGGAATTTGAGGGAGGGGAATGGCTGATCTTGTGATATAGCTTCAAGCAATCAGTAACTGACTTTTCACATTCTGAAGGGAGAGCTTTACCTGTCTGACCTTGCTGTACTGGCAAAGACTACACACAGAACAATACATTTTACTGTACATTAATAATGTGTAACCTAACTTACAAAGTGATGTTTAGGCTATCTCAATCCAACTGATCAAAGTACAAGTGGGCAAGGTGACAGCAGTCTCCCAATAGCTGACTGATCTGTTCTGATCCTTAACTGTCCTTTGTTTCCATGTTTCAGAAGCCAGAGAGGGATGAGTGGGGTAACGGTCTGCCTGCAATGCAGGTTGCCCTGGATCTGGAGAAGAATGTGAACCAGAGTTTGCTGGATCTACACCAACTCTCCACTGCCCAGACTGACCCTCATGTAAGCTTCACCACCTCCTCATTCTCCTCACTGTCAGACCCTCAGGGTAACACTTCAGTGTCCCTGGAAGCAGGAATATCTAAGTGAACAACATTCCTTGATATTGGATACCACTGACCTTTCATCCATCTGCAAAGACAAATTGCTGGTGAAACAGATTAGATTCCTATAGTGTGGAAACAGGCCTTTCAGCCCAACAAGTCTGCACTGACCCTCCGAGTCACCCATCCCCTCTGACTAATGCACCTAACACTATGGGCAATTTACCATGGCCCATTCACCTGACCTGTGGACTGTGGGAGGAAACCTTGTGAAACCCATGCAGACACAAGGAGAATGTCTGTCTGGATTTTGCACAGTCACCCAAGGCTGGAATTGAACCCAGGACCTGTGAAGCAGCAGTGCTAACCTGAGCCACTGCTGCCCAACAGCATATCATTATCTGGCAGCATCTTTTGAGCAATTGGGTAACCCTTCAGTTCTGAAGGGTCATGGGACCTGAGACAGGAATCTTGTCACAGCTGCTGCCAGACCCACTGTAGCATGCACATACATGAGCCAATGTTGTAGATTGGAGGGACACAACTGGTGTAAGGTGCACTGTGGGTCCCCATGAGCTCACCAATGTGCACTGGAGGGAGTTTGAGCTGTTTAAGAACAGGGATGTACCCTTCAGAATATGGCCAATGTTTATCCTGTACTTGTCAGTCAACTGTCCAGGTCACTGGGATCTTGCTGTGCATGCTGATTACTGCATCTGTGATCCTAACGTGATGAATTGTATATCATCTACCCAATGTCAGTCTCTATTTAACACACTCACCACTCCAGTGAAACCCTTTAACTGGTCAGTGAAGTAACTTAAGACTGCCCCCCCCCGCCTCCCCATTCCAGTTTAGTTTACACATGAGGTATAAACAGCCTGAATGTTGGGGAATGAGCTGGATAGGAACTGATCACCCTACATTCTGGCTTCTCTTGTAGTATCTGACTGTCTGTCTGCCTTCTTTCCAGCTGTGTGACTTCCTGGAGACTCACTATTTGGATGAGGAGGTTGAGATCATCAAGCGACTTGGGGACTACATCACCAACCTGAAGCGTCTGGGAGCCCCTGAGAATGGGCTGGGAGAGTACCTGTTTGACAGGCTCTCACTGGAGGACAGCAGTTAGGCAGTACTCCATGCCCCACTATGTACATAATCCCTGATTTGATCGCTTCTGGCTCCCATGAAATGATTGAAATCTTCCCAGGAAGAAGGAACTTAGAACAAATTCAATTGCTGTTCTGTGCAAATTGAAATAAAGATTGTTGATCTTGCTTATTGTCCATTTATTAAAGCCACTTCTAGCTTTAATAGTTCATAGGTCACAAGTGTGGAAAAGCTCTTAATGATTCTGCTGAAATGCTAATTCCACTAGACCTCCCTGATTGAGAAGTTTGGTTACTGGGTTCCTCTTGTTGTGTTTTCTCTTTCTCATTATGATCCCTGAGTTCATGACTATGGGTGAAAACTTTCCTTTTAGGGAGAGGAATAGGTTTAACATCTGGGGAAAGAAATTTTAAACCCACTTTTTTCCAACACTTTAGCTTTCCTCTACCCCTTTTAGCCTGAATTGAGGCATAGACAAAGTCTTTTCCCTGGGGTGAAGGAGTCCAGAACTAGAGGGGCATAGGTTTAGGGTGAGAGGGGAAAGATATAAAAGGGCAATGTCCTCACCCAGAGGGTGGTGTGTGTATATAAAATGAGCTGCCAGAGGAAGTGGTGGCAGCTAGTAAAATTGCAACATTTAAAAGGCATCTGTGTGGGTATATGAATAGGAAGGCTTTAAAGGGATATGGGCCAAGTGCTGGCAAATGGGACTGGATTAGATTACTATAGCTGGTCAGCATAGATGAGTTAGACCAAAGGGTCTGTTTCTGTGCTGTACATCTGAGTAATATTTTCTTTGAGAAGGTGCTTGATATAAGAGCCCAACTATTCCCATTCTGTAACCATATTCCTTTCTGCCTTCTATATTGGATGGTATCTGTTTAATCTTTGAGTGGACCTGCTTTCCAGAGTTGCTGTGGGCTCGAGGGGCTGAATGGTCTTACTCCACATAGAGAATTTCCTTCCAACTACAGAATAAAAAGATCAGAGGTGGGTTTCTACGTGAATAACAAAACTGTTGGTTATAAAACAAAATTTGACTTGTCAAAAATCCAAAGCTAATTATTTGTTTGAAATATGAGTATTTGAAATCTAGTATCGGCATACAGCCACATGGCAGTTGCTAATATTAGAAGCAGGTATAGGTTATTTGGCCCTTCAAGCCTGCTCTCCTACACCTTTTTTTATCATGGCTAATTATCAAGTTCCATACCCTAATCCCACCTTCCTCATATCCCTTCACCCACAAGCTCTGTATCAACTTCCTTGGGAAAGTGTTAATGGTAAATGAGGGATCAAGCTGGTTTCTTTCTTAGTTTTTTTTTTGGGGGGGGAGCTTCACTCAAGGGACTGGAAAGCATTCCATCACGTTCTTGACCTGTGCCTGGTGTCATTTAGGACAGATTTTGGAGAGTCAGGTGGTGAGCTATTTGCTGCAGAATGCTAAGCCTCTGACATGTTCTCTCAGGCCATTCATCCAATTATAGTTTGGATTGTGGCGCTGGAAAAGCACAGCAGGTCAGGCAACATCCAAGGAGCAGGGGAATCAATGTTTTGGGTAGAATGCCCCGCCCCCCCCATCAGGAATGACGAAGGGCTTTTGCCCAAAATGTCGATTCTCCTGCTCCGTGGATGCTGCCTGACCTGCTGTGCTTTTCCAACAACACACACTTCAACTCTGATCTCCAGCATCTGCAGTCCTCACTCTCTCCCAATTACAGTTTGGGCATTGTGTTCCATTTGTTCAGTTAATTCAACATGGGCCCAAGCTGGTGTTTCAACATGTTAGAGATACAGCGTGCTAACTGGCCCTTCAGCCCAACTCATCCTTGCTGACCAAGTTTCACCAAACTGCACTAGTCCCATTTGGCTCATATCCCTCTAAACCTTTCTTAACTGTCCACCTGTCCAAATGTCTTTCTAAATGTCATTGAACTTGCCTCTGCCATATCATTCCATATATGCATTGCCCCCTGGTCCTCCTTAAATATTTCCACTCTCACCTTAAATCTATGCCCTCTAGGTCTGGATTCCCCTACCCTGGGGAATACCTTGGTTATTCATCTTATCTATGTATCTCAAGATTTGATAAATCTCTAAGGTCACCCCTCATCCTCCTATGCTACTGGGAGAAAAGTCTCAGCTTTATTCCAGCCTCTCCTTATAACTCAAGCCCTCTAGTCTCTAACATTCTTGTCAAACATTCTTGCGCCCTTTTCAGTTTAATTACATTCTTCCTATGGAAGGGTGACCAGAATTGTACACGGTACTCTCAATGTGGCATTATCAATGTCTTGTACAACTGTAACATGACCTCTCCACTCTATACTCAATGAACTGACCAACAAAGACAAGCATACAAATGCTGTATTCTAGGCAAAAATGAGAACTCCATCTACCTATTCAGTATCCTGCCTACCTGTAACTCCACTTTCAAGGAACTATGAACCTGCACTCCAAGCTCTCTTTGTTTGGCAATGCATCCCAGGACCTTGCCTTTAACTGTATAAGTCCTGCCCTGATTTGCCTTTCCAAAATGCAGCACCTCACATTTATCTAAATTAAACTCCATCTGCCACTCCTTGGCCCATTGGCTCACCCAGTCAAGGTCCTGTTGTGCTCTAAGTAACCTCCTTTGCTATCCACTACATCTCCGATTTTAGTAGCATCAATTCAGACTAAGTGTTACTGCAGTAGTGGAAGGTAATACTGTTGGACTCATTAGGGTCTAGATCAGAGTGGTGCTGGAAAAGCACGGGAGATCAGGCAGCATCCGGGCAGCAGGAAAATCGACCTTTCGGGCAAAAGCCCTTCATCAGGAATAGAGGCAGTGAGCCTGCAGGGTGGAGAGATAAATGAGAGGGGGGGTGTGGTGGGGAGAAAGTAGCATAGAGTACAATAGATGAATAGGGGTGGGGATGGAGGTGATAGGTCAGAGAGGAGGGTGGGGGAAGGTAGCAAAGAGTACAATGGGTGAATGGGGGTGGGGATGGAGGGGATAGGTCAGGGGGAGGGTGAGGGAAGGTAGCAAAGAGTACAATAGGTGAGTGGGGGTGGGGATGGAGGGGATAGGTCAGAGGGGAGGGTGGGGGAAGGTAGCAAAGAGTACAATGGGTGAGCGAGTCTGTTTCAGGACATGGTTGAAGAGCTTCAGGGCAGAGGAAATGACCTGGGAGTTGCAGTGGGAGAGGGACTCCCTGAGATTCTTGTAGAGAGAGGAGGAAAACTTCTTCAAGGCAGGCATCCTTGCAAGAGGATTCGCAGGAGGGTTAAAATCAACGAGGTAAAAACATGAACTGTCATACTGATTATGTGTAGAGTAGATGTGGTCTTGATTTTTAAATATTTGCTTTCTCCGGTGACCGGCATTGTCTATTAACTCAAAACAGAACATTGAGTGCTGGAGATCTGGGACAGAACCTGCTGGAGAAACTCAGCAGGTGTGAAATTTTGTGAAGTCACTGGACTCTATGTTAATGCTGTTTCATTTCTCAGCAGATGCTGCCAGACCTGAACTTTTGTTTTAAGGGCATCTACTGCATTTCCCAAGTTGTCATAACTGAGTGTCTCACTGAGACAATCTTTCCGAAGGAATTTGGTTCCCCAAATGGGAATGGGATGCTGTGTACAGATGGTGGCCTTCATTAGTAACACAATGGGAAGGGGGGGGTTTAATAATCTGACAGTTGCATAATGTTCCCTGCAACTGTACATTCTATTTTGAATCTTTAAATGTTCAAGTGGCTTGGGGCTTTTATTCCTGGTAATGTTTGTCAGTGAAACCATGAGGGTCATAGATTGGGGGAAATAGATAAGATTTTCTCCCCTGGGGTGGGGGAGTTATAGCTACAGGGCACAGGTTTAAGGTGAGAGGGGAAAGGTTTAAAAGGGACCTAAGGGGCAAGTGTTTCACGCAGAGGGTGGTGCGTGTATGGAATTCCACACATGAGCCACTGCTTATAAATAAAACTCAGTCTACTTTTAAATCTCTCTCCTCTCACCTTAAAAATCTGCCCCCTAATCTTGAACTCCCCCACCTTAGGGACAAGGCACCTGCCATTCATCTTATCAATACTGCTCATAATTTTATAAACTTCTATAACGTCACCCCTCATCCTCCTAAGTTCCAGTGAGAAAAGTCCCAGTCTCTCCTGATAAATTAAACCTTCCATTCCCAGCAACGTCCTGGTAGATCTCTTCTGAAACTGTCTCCAACTTACTAATATCTTTCCTATATAACCTTCCTATAACAGGGCGACCCAGACTGGACACAGTATTCCAGAAGAGGTCTCACCAATGTCCTGCACAACCTCAGGTATAACAGAAAACTGAAATAGTCCTCACTCCAGTTGGTGTATGTGACTTTATAATGGGAGGGGAAGTTGGAGGTGATGACGTTCCTGTGCATTGCAGCCTTTCAACTTCCTGATGTGTGAGGTTGTGTTTGTAATGTTGCTGCAGTGTGTTAATGTACGAGACGGACAGCAGAGGGAGTGAGCCGGGGAGGCGACGCACAAGAGTTCCAATCGAGCTTTGTTCTGGCTGGTGTCAAACATCTCAGGTGTTAGAAACAAAAAAAGAAAATGCTGGAGAAGCTCAGCAGATCTGGCAGCATCTGTAGAGAGAATACTGAATGGACTCACAAACTATTAACATTCGACCGTCCCTGTCTTTTTGTTTTTGCTGCTGTTTACCTAGTATTTACTTATCTATGCTACTTAACTCTGGGATCTGTCTATATTGCTCGCAAAACAAAGCTTTTCACTGTGCATTGGTAAACGTGACAATAAATTCAATTCACTTCAAATCAGAGTTCACGTTTCCGGTCCAGTAACCTTTCCTCAGAACTGATGGTAGCTAGGAAAGCAATATTTTTTTTATGCAGAAGATAGGGTGAGGAGAGAGGGGTAAGAAATAAACAATTGGTGGAGATAGAGACAAAAGAGAGAGAAGAACAGGTGGACAGACAAATGAGTGGATAATAGTCAGCCTGGGAGGGTGAATAGCTGCTATTAGTGGCTAACAATGGGTTGTGCATAATAGCAGATCATGTGATAATAAGGCCTGGTGTGTGGGGGGTTGGGGTAAGGACCTGGGAGCAGGTGCCTCAAACCCTAAAATTGTTGAATTTGATATTGAGTTCCAGAAGGCGGAACAGCTCTTGAACAGGAAGTGAGGTGCTGTTCTTCCAGCTTGCTCTGAGCTTCGCTGGAGCACTGCAGCAAGCCTGAGACAGAGATGTTAGCCAGGTGGCTTGTTTAAGTTGCAGGAAACTGGAAACTCATTTTTGCGGGCAGAACGTAGGTGTTCTGCAAAGCGGTCACCTGGTCTACACTTTGTCTCGCTGTCGAAAACACCTACAGCGAGACCGCCATTGAGAGAAGATTGAGTGAAGTGCATCTCGAAGGCGTGTCTGGGCCCATTGGATACTGAGGGTGGCTATTGGGAGTGAAGGAGGAGTGGGCTAGGTTGTCCGGGAGGAATGGTCCCTGCGGAAGGGGGAGGGGAGAGGAATATGTGTCTGGTGGTTGCCTTCCACTGGAGGTGTTGGAAGTGGCAGCTAATGATCCTCCGGATGTGGAAGCTGGTGGGATGGTAGGTGAGGACAGGGAAGACCCTATCACTGTTGCGGGAGGGAAGAGAGGGGGTGAGGGCCAAAGTGTGGGGCTGACGGCTGAGTCAACTATGGTGCTGGGGAACCTCATGTCAGGGAAGAACATGGCCATTTCACAGACCTCCTGTCAAAGTTGGAATCATCTGAACAGTTTTGACAGAAATGGAGGAACTGGGAGAATGGAATAGAGTCTTTACAGGAAGTAGGGTCTGAGGATGTATAGTCAAGGTAACTATGGGAGTCAGGCAAAAGTGAGGACTGCAGATGCTGGAGATCAGAGTGGTGCTGGAAAAGCACAGCAGGTCAGGCAGCATCCGAGGAGCAGGAAAATCGACGTTTTGGGCAAAAGTGCTTCCTGATGAAGGGCTTTTGCCTGAAACATTGATTTTCCTGCTCCTTGGATGCTGCCTGACCTGCTGTGCTTTTCCAGCACCACTCTAATCT